>NC_079339.1:30123888-30423888 GCF_029582105.1 Oenanthe melanoleuca
CTTCTTCAACATGACTCTTTGCTGATATGCAGGTGTGGAGGAAGGATGAGGAGTATTTAAAGCACAGAGTGGAATTCATCTGGATTGAAAGCCACTCCTAGCCACTCAAAATCTCCCACTTATTACTATGAGCTTTTAATCAGGATCCAGCGCTATTGCAGGCTCCTGAATGAACTTCCACTTCTGAGCAGAATAGGAGGCTTTGTTTTAGGCCAGCATGTTGTAGTGAATCACTCTTCCATTTTTTGCAGCATGCACAGCAGAACTGTTTGTTCTAGAATTGAGCCTAAACACTAAATGCCGGATTCAAATTCAGCCTTTCCTAAGGTTCAGTGGTGTTGTTCTCTGATGGATCCACCCAATCGTTTCCTTTATGCCATAACTAGTATCTGTCCATCTCTGCCTCTGGAAAAGTGATGCCCTTGACTAGCCATTGTGCCTATGACAGAGAAAGCTAACAAATTCAAAAGTCAAATTTTAAAAAGTCTTCATTTTTTTTTCTCAAGGAAATGAAAACCACACTTTACCCCTTCCTTCCTTGGCCAAAAAATATAATTATAACTGTTGTCTTAAATCGATTTCAGTCTTGTCTGAGGGACATTATCAGGGAGGTCTTTAGGTCATTTTCAGTTTGCAGGCTAGCTGTTTACTAAATTTTAGTGTTTGCCTTTTCTTTGAGAACAAGCTAGAGCTAGGAATGTGAGTGTGCTGGAAATTTATTGCATCTGGCAGCTGCAAAACAATGATTCTCAGCCAATGTGTTTATGAAAGAAGGAGGAGAAGAAAAAGCTACCAAGTGTATAGTAATAAATAGCATGGTTCCAGTGTTGTCCTTTGTCAAGCAACTGCTACAGTATGTGGCATACATGAACAACCCTTAGACTGGTATTAAACTTTTGCAGAAGGTTTGACAGACCTGTCTGTTCTTGCACTTTTCTGACCTTAAGTATAGCTAGTTTGATTAATTTCTTATTCATTTGTGATTTTGTGGTAGCAACTATATCATGTATTTTATTTCAGTGAACCTGCTAATTTTGCTTCTTGGCAAAGTAACTGAATTTGTGAAGAGCTGAAAGAGATAATATTTTTGTGTGGCAGGATCAGGGCACATTATCCCTTTGAGCCAAGTCTACCAGGGGCAGAAATACAATCTGGCCTATCTGCACCAACATGTCTCCTGTGCTGATTTTGTCTGCAGCTACCAAAATCAAAGCAAGATCTTGATTTCCAAACAAAACCAAAGAACACTTACTGCAGACAGCATCTCATAAAGCTCCAGTGAGCCCCTGGCATCTTTAAGGCACTTCAGTCAGACTCCAAAAGGAGCCAGTGCTTCTCACTTCAGGCATTTCTCTTTCTCCTTGCTTATCAATTTGTAAGACATCCCTGATCTTTCAAAAAGTCAAACTTGTGCATTTCTTGAAAGTGGGTCTGGAATAAAGCATTTGCACAATGTGGTTCTCCTGGTTCCATCCAGGACAGGCTTAACTTCTGTTGTAGCCAGGAGGGATGTGGCCAGGACCCAGAGGTGATTCTGTAGCACCTCTGGGTTCATCATTGCCAGGGCAGGGTGTCTCTTATGGGGAGAAGGGGTTTCTTCCAGTCACGTAAGCGAGGCAGGGGGAGCAGTTGGTTGGTGCAGGTTCTGAGCTGGAGTGGTCAGGGTGGCATGGCTTTGGTCAGGTTGGGCTCCACGCTGAGCATTTTGCATGTGAATCACTCTGTCACTTTTGTACAATTTTGTTATTAATATTGCTGCTCTTGCCATTCATTTTCTTATCCCATTGCTGTTTCCAGTAAGTTATTCTTATTTCAACTTGTGATCTTTACCTTTTGTGCCTCTAGTTCTCCTCTCCATCCTGCCACAGGGCAGAGGAGGAGGGGGAGTAAGTGAGCAGCAGCATAGTTTGGAGAGGCTCAGTGGGAGCACTAAATTGAGGAGTACCATTTCTAAACGTGACCATAGTCCATTCATAATTTAGTCATGGAGGTGGTATAGGGAGAAGAGACGTTGCAATTGAAAATAACATGTAATAATTTTTTTTTTTCATTTCCTTTCATTTATGCAATGTCAGATACATGCATTGCAAATCCTTTGCCAGTCATCAGTAACCTAGACAGGCTGAAGATTTTAAGAAATAAGCGCATTGCTCTGAAATGCTGCTTATCATGTTTTTCTTTCTTTCTTTCTTTTGCAGTTTTGTGGTAACTTACAGGTTAGATTACTCACCCAGGATAATTTTTTTCTGTTTCCCAATCTATGGTATGTGTCTGCTTGCTTTTAAACAAATGTTAAAGCTGTTAACGATCAGTCAGACGCCAGTGCAAAAGTTCAAGTCCTGAAATGTTAATTTCTTTTTGTCTGTCTATTGTCACTTTAAGTGGACTGAGGAAGTCTATAGTTTGTTACTGCTGTTTCTCAGTGAAACTTGAAAAATCTAAATGCATTCAGCTGTGTTGAGTGAGGCTCAGAAGAAATGGTGTCCTGACAGGGTTTTAGATGGCAGCTATTTTAAAGTTAATTGTCTTCTTGGCTTATTAAGGTTAAATGTGTATAGTATACATTGACGTATATGAAATAAGATTGTCGTATATAGAACTGAAATGATCATATGCTTCGTTGAAGCAGAAAGGAGTATTGGGAAATGATGAACTCATTGCAAAACCTCTGCAATTATAAAAAGTAGAAGAAATTTATAAAAGATTATAAAAGTTAATCTTATTCCATTCTGATACATAAAATTTAACTTACATTTTTAATAACCTCGAGGAAAGAATGTTCTTCTTTTTGTGTCATTCAGAAGGACTTCTAGAATGCATTAATGCAAATCTTTAGAATGGATTAATACAAGTCTTCAATATGTATTCATGAATCCTTGCTCCTCAAAGAGCTAATAAACCTATTTCCAGATTACATTCTCTCTGTATGACAACACTTGAATTTCATGGCACAAAATCATTTTTTAACATCACCATAATGCCAAGATTATTAATTTTCCCTCTTTTGGGATACTGCATTATGTATCTATAAAAATCCGACCATGAATTCCCTAAAGCTCATCAGGTTCTCAACTGAACTCTGGTACTCCCTTGAATAGGGACAAGCCTTTGGAAAACCAAACGAACACTGAGAAACAGGAATTTTTCCACAAGTCTGATGACTAAATGAACTTTCCTTAACCCCCCCCAAAATCCGTCTGCCTGCCAAAAATCCTCCCCCCTCAGATTCCCACAAACAAGTAGAAAATAATTTCAAATTTATTATCTGTAAAATATTTTACTGATTTACCTATATGTTGCAGAACCAAATACCCTTCCAATACAAATGAAGGGACATATAAAAATATTTTCTATTAAAAGCCACACTAAATGGATCGTTGTGCCTGCTTCCCAGCATGATGCAAAACCTTACTTACTTCTGGTTTTACTTTTAAAATTCCTAATCCTCTAAAACATGAAAATTCAAGTCCAATTTTTATTATATACTTGAGACTGAAAATGTATTTGACTTCACTTTTAATGCAGCATGGTTTAAAGGAAATGTTCTAAAATTAATTTGCTGTGCCCTCAGAAAAATCAGTAATGACCTCCCAAATTGATTCACTTAATAACTTTGGAGACCACAGGTATGAAACTAAAATGGAGTAAGAATCCAGTGGGTGCTGTCCTATGCTTCAACACTGCTGTAAAACAGTGCTTTTTGTACAGTTAACACATTTTTCCCTTATAGTTAAAAGAATTTTTCTCTGATTTTAAACAAAAGCATGATCTCAATTATTTGGCAAGTCCTTAAAGATGTTATTCTGCACTTAAGAGGAAGAGAGTAATGATTCTGGTGGCTTTCTGGGGTTTTTTCCCCACCATTTGCCATGACTAACTCATGAGCACAATGCCTGCATGAAATGTTAAGGCTCAGTAAAATACATTATTCAATATGAGTGTATCATGAAAAATGTCCTTTCTGTGCAATGATAGACAGTGCTACCATCTTCCATACCATTTGTCTGCCTCCCACAGCTTAATGAATGATTCAAAGATACTGTAGAGAAAATCCTGAGCCATCTTGGAAGAAATTAATAATATCAGAAGTTGTCTTAATTGGTTGATATATGCTCAAAATTTCTCTTAGAAAATCGAAATACACCCCACAACTTTGATTTTCCTTACTACACAGGTCACATACAATTTCTAAAAATAATCCATAATAATTTTGAGTAAATGAAGAATCACTAAAATCAGCATGATAGAGGATACTGGAAAACTTTTCTAAAGTACAGAAAAAACCCAATGCAAGAAAACTATGCTTTTTGCCTGCTTAGCATCCCATCATGTGCAGAGCAGGTCAGTAATCTCTGAAGCAGCTGACTTTGTCCCATGGTACACTATAGAGCTTGGTGGAAGTGCAGTCCAAGGCTCTGCTCTTTGCTCCTAGGCTGGCTTTGTGCTCGGTCTCTTGATGCTCTGCATGACATCCTTGGCCAATTCAGCAGCAATATTACACATGCTCATGTGGGAACCTCTGTGCAGCCTTGCTAGCTGGGAAGGATAAGCTGCCTCATATGGGACCTTGCATGTGGGAGGAGTACACAAAAGGATAGGATGATTCAGAGTCCTTAGAGGAGCAAAATGTAGCAGCAGACTGACTATTGAGGCTCTGTCTGGGCAAACTGGGTTTGATTCCTGATGTGGCAGTGCAAAACTGTGCAGCCAGCACACTGATGATCTTCCCACCAGACTTGCATTTTACTGCCAGCCTTTACAGTGCTAAGAGGCTGCTAGGCTGTTTTTGCTGGAGGGCAGAAGATAAGAACAAACAAGCCAAAGCCAAATTTTGGTGCAATCCAATTACCATAGTAGCTGCTTGTTTTTATGGTAGAAGGGCTGGGTTAATTGCGCCTTTTTTTTGGAAGAATATTTTTAAAATAAAAACGTCTATATATATTTAATAAAAAATACATACTAATAGGGCATGCAAATCTTTCCATGTTATGCATTGACATTTGCAGTTCATCCTCAGCCCTGTGTCAGCTCACACTTCTGAGACATGAATATCCATACTCTCATGAAAAAATACAGATTTCCTTGAGGACATTCAGTGTCAAGAGGCTCATTTAAAGTTCAGATAGGAATTTCAGGAAAACTCAACTCTCTTCTGGCCCAGTTAATTCCTACTTGTTTTTGAGTCAATCCAATCTTTTGTAGGGTCTCATATTTCTGAAAAAGCTATCAATGAGCAATATCTGCTTGCACCAGTGCCCATTTTCTGTAAAAAACTTCTGTTTGTTGCTTTATGGCCTCCCCATGTACATCCCATGTCTAAAGCAAAAGGATGACTAGAGATATCCCAGTGCCTTTCCCACAGTTTATTAACACCAGAAAGCTGCATGGCTCCAGCTGAGATGTAGGACCTTTAGATTCACTTATAACTGCAGTAACCATTTTGGATGTTAAATTTTTTTTTCATTGGTGCACAGAAAAAATAAGTGCAGATATATTTATTGATATTGGTCACCATTTCCTTCATTAAATCAGATGACAGCAGCAGGCAGGTTAATATTTTCCTCATTATTTTGATCAGGAGATGTTGATATAAGCCAATAAGCCAAAACACTCTTTTCCTTGCAGAGGATCTAGCCTACTGCAGTTTTCACTGAGATACCCCTTGAGTCAGTTGAGAATAGAACATACACTGCCAATACTAAAATTTTGCACATGGATTTAATTTTTAGGCTTAATATAGAGGATGTGTGATGTGTGATGTTCAGTTTTTTGAATTGGTAACTTATTTAAGGCAGGAGCTACCTTTTGTGTTCTGTGAAGTAGTAATTGTAGAACTAAAGCAGAACACTGTGATTCTCCAATTTTTAAACATTTAAGTAGTTTAAAATTTAATACTAGGTTATGCTAGAGCCTCTTAGTTTTATCTTCATCTCCTGTGAATATTGCTTATATGATGCTAGATGTTTTAAAGGGTCTAATGAGATCTAGTGGTCTGGCTCTATAATAATTAAATACTTCCACTCACAAACTAAAAACTGTGAAAAAGCTATACAAATAATTTGGAAAATAAAAGAGTGACAACCTAGACAATGGTAGAAACAACATTGGTTTTAGCATGTGATTAAATACTTGAAGGAAAATTCCACTGCGTTTGTTCTCACTGATTTATTTTGCCTGTTTTAAGCCAAAGACTTGGAGTCCAGGAGTTTTGATGTTTGCTATATCACAGACCTTAGCATTACTAATTCCTTGATGCCGTGGGAATGTTCCTGCCTGTCAGAGGTGTAATTTTACCTGATGTTGTGAGAGTATTCAGGGTACACATTCTGGGCTTCCTAAGGAATCCTCACCCAGCTCTTTTTCTTGTCCTAAGGCAAGCAGTTAATGCCAGAAAGGAAAGCATCTGGAGAAAAAGAAAACAGGTGTCTTCTAAAATATTGGATTTCACCCAAGAAGGAGCTTTCAGACCCTCCAGTAATATCAGCATCACCACAACATCAGCAGTCAGAATTCTAGTTTGTAAACCAGATGTAGCAAGTTCAAGAAGGAAAAGCTCAGGGCAGAAGTGTGTTGGGTGGTGTCAGTGAGTTTATTTGTCAACTCATGGGGTAGTTAAGGAGTTCTGCAGGGATGTCTGCCTGTTCCTGCCTTCTGCCCCAGAGATTTGCTTGCAAGGCATACGGTCAGCTTTGCATGTTCTTAGACACATTAGGAACTTGGAGAGACATTAAGGTTGTGAATTCAAACTCACTGCATTGTTGTGTTTTTCTGGCAAATCTTTTTTTCAACAGTCTAAACGATTTCCATCTACAGCAGAATTTAATCCAGACCAGAACAGAGGATCTCAGTCTGCTCATTCTGTGGGAGGGTGCAGATTGGGATGTGGTTCCAGTCTCTCTGGCTTAAGCCCATTTCTTGTCTCTGTTGTGGTTTTATGAGTTGATATAGCAAATATGTGACATTTGCTCTCCTTTTTTCTTCTCTTCAAGTTTTTCAGGCATAAGAGTTCCCACTGTAATGTAAGGCAGAAAACAACAGAAGAAGAAGTCTGAATTATAATGGTATTCTGTGCAGAAATCTCCATGCCTGGAAAACGGCAATTATTTGGAACCTCCTAAAGGTTAAGGGCATGTTGGACATACAGACATTTGTGGATCATGAAAAAGTCCCTTTTGAGGAAGAGCAGAGACACAAACAACATTTTCCCCAGCAGATGCCACCAAACTATGAAGTCCCTTTCTATATCTCAGGAATTTCTAAAGGAATAGCATTACTAGGACAAAGATGCAGTCTTATTACAGATTCTCAGTACAGTAATATGCACATTTAGACTTCAGTTCAGAGAAGTTCTTTCTGATAGTTATTTGGAATCTAATCTAGCTGCCTGAACATCTCTTCTGTTGAGTAGAGAGAAATGGACACTTCTAACAAAGGTTTTATCTCTGAAATTATAGTGCTTAAAATAGCTGGAGGACTACATTTCTCGTTGGTTCTGTCACTTTCCAGTAGTAATGAAGATAACATGGGATAGACACCTAGATTTTAGATGACCTGAATTTCTGACCCTGTATTCGTTCCCATTGTGGTGTGAAGAGGCAGTGTCTCAATAACCCACAATAGTCAAGAGTGGTAGATAAATATTTGTGAAACCTAGTCTGTAACACTGTATATTCCACTTTTAAAGTCACGGTAGGTAAGCAAACAGTGGCACAGTATGAAACACACACCTGTCTGAGCAATGGGAACTTTATCTGACCACTAAAAATTCTTCAGAGCTGTGCAATCATTACAAGTGTAGTGATTAAAAGCCATGTAATTGAAGACTAACAAACAGCTTTCGATATCCTAATTTCTAAACCTACCTGCAATACTTGTGTGTTTTGCTTTTGATATTTGGAAGTTTTTCTTTTAAATGTGGTATTTTCACCCATGTCCCTTTGGTGGACATTCATAAGTCACAACTTGAGGGCCTATCCACAATGTTGTCTCAATAAACAGGGCATTGATGTAGAGCTCAGGCCTTTGTGCTGGGCCTTTGTGCAGCTTTGGACTGTAAGGAACAAGGAAAGAAGGCTACTGAAAAGATTGATTTTTCTTGACTTTTTTGTGTTTCTTGGTAGTAAGTAACAGGAGAGAATTCATCCCTTCTTTTCTCCCCAGAGAATTTGAAATGTAAACAGATTCAACTTTTCTCTTTTAAATTTTTTTTTCCAGAGTGCTTTTCTCTGTTGTTCTATTTCCTTCATGACATGTCAGAAGCAATTAAAAAGAAGAGAGATTGGAACAGTTCCTTTTTGGCCAGAGCCAACTTCACTCATGCTACAGTGACCTGGCTCTAATTGATACTTCCTTTCCTGCCAAATATTCTAGATAACCCTCTAAATTCAGCAAAGGAGTCCTATGGTGTGTGTTATAAGCCTCTTATAGGTTTCTGGTTTCATATTTTACACTATGTTTAAGCTAAGGAAACAATTTTTCCCTCATGTTGATTGTGTCTGTTTTTTTAGGATAGAGTTTGAAAGGCCATGTGTAAATATGCACTGATAATTTTGCATTTAGATTTCTGTGTACAGAATTCTGGCCACACATTCTGATGCCACAGGCATATAGAAATTGAATAGTCCCTGCTCTGTTTAGCCAGGTGAAGTTTCCACCTGGAAAGGCAGGAATTTGAGAAAGAAAGTAAAATTTCTCAATTAAAACTAAGGGAAATTGTGAATGCTTTAACTGCAGGAGGGATCACACATACATAGCTTGTTATTTCCAGATGGCCAGTATTAAGAATGAGAGGTAAATATGTCCTGATTTAAAAGGAATAGGTTATTGTAAGTGCAATTAGATAGTTCACCACTGTCAAGGAAATGTTTCCAGACACAAAATATCCAGCTGGGAAAGGTAGGAAATGACAGTGACACATTGTTTTGCTACAAATTTTTTTCCCTTGAAAATATTTTGCTTTTTCTCCTATCAAGTTGATAGGAGGCCAATAGCTTGGCCTTCACTGAGGAGATTGCTTTTGTACACCAGGTTTGTGTGTATGAAGAAAATACTGATATGGCAGGGTCATCAGATTGGATCTAACCAAATTTTCCTCTATTAATATATTCAGCCTGCTCTAGCTGATCAGAGGTCATAGCAGAAGATGTGGGCTATTCTTTAGAATGCCCTTTAATTCAACTGGGTTTTATCCAGAAGTCTAAATGCTGGATCAGTATGCTGTAAGTTATCTAAAGAGCTCTTGCATTTCAGGTACCATACAAAACTTCTGTTTATCACTCAGAGCTTTACTATAGACTACTCAAGAGGAAGATAAGCTTATATGAGTTTTGTGCACTTCCCTCTCAAATAATTTCTTAATGTTTTTCCTGCAGAGACTAGGACTTGGTAAATACTAACATGTGATGTGTTCTGTAGCTGGATCCAGACTGCCTCCTCAGCAGTACATCTCTGTACATGTCTCAAATGTTCTATCTTAGCTATGTGGTAGGTAGGCAGAATTTCAAGGCAGAAGGAATTACGTGCCAATGTCTGAGGAAAGGCAGTAATGCTCTGCTTGCTGTCACTGGGTATTTCTCAATCTGACATACCTATTTCAAAGGTAGCTATTTCTCTTTAGAGAATTTCCAGTAGGAAAGCAAAAACAAGCCTACAATTATTTCTGTTCTGTTTTACTATTTACACAAGTGTTTCTGATACAGATGTGATTTCTCAGTCTACAGTTTATTAGTTCACCTGCCTTTAAACAAGAATGCCAGCCCATTGCCACTCTGAGCAGTGAGGTGCTTTGTGCTAACTGTGGTAGCCTCCAGTGAAAATCTTTTGGCTTTCTGCAGTAATATTTTGCCACACCTACCAAACAGACACACCTCAAGGAGCTAGAATTCAGAAAAAGCACTACTTTTCCCTTTAGTGGCAGGGATGGTACAGGCAGCTGTTTCTCTCTACACTGAATTTTTACATTTGGTGCTGAAACAAAGTGCTTCTTCATACCCATTTTCCCTTTAAAATAATGCTTATATGAAGATTTCCATGATGGAAAAGTGAGGAAAGGATGTAAATTATTCGTTTTCATGTCTTTAAGAACATGACTCATCCACAGTTAAGCTGATTTCTGTATACAACTCCTTTTTGCACATATGTTGACACTGTTATATTTATAAAATTGGAAAAGTGCTAGGAAACCCCAGAGCTTAGGTGGCTCTCTTGTCTTAATATCTGCTTATCTATTTCTTTGGGCATATGCATTTCCAAAGCTTTGCATAATTTAGAACTATTCTTCAATTTTACTACCAAGAAAATAATACATAAAAAGTACTTGAATAATATTGCAGAGGAGAAAATATCCAATGTTGTTTCTGACACAAATGTAAATAGCATATACTTTTTTAGTAGCTGATAAAGAAAGGAATTTTAGTTCTTTAGTAATTGAAAACATCATTATTAGTCCTGAATTTGGTCAGAGCTATTTTTTATTTTTCTATTAAAAAGATTATTAAATAAAATTTCATAAAACAACAAATTCTGATTTTGATTAAGTGGGAGCTGTTTTTTTCTTAGTTTAGTTTGTACTTTTTAGCTTTCACAGTAGAAAATATTTCCTTAATTTCTCACAGATTTCTGAGATTAAAATATGTTCAGAATGTCCTTTAAAATATTTGGATTCCAGAATGGTGCTATACAATTACTATGATATTGCCACTCCACAAAAAGATAATACTTGTTGAAAATGACTCCTGTGTAGTGTTTCCAAGCCACTAGATTTGAGGCTTTATAACATTAAGGCTTTATCTACATATGTTACTTAATCTGCAGGAGGGGATTAACACAGTAGCATAAGTATAAAACAAAGTAAGAGTAGCAGATGAAGTAACTTAAAGAGATCAGGATTTTCTTGTCCACCCTTGAAAGAGAATAGCCAAATGAGCACAGTAAAATAATATTTATGTGTCAAAAGTACCCATGGCATCTGTTTTTTATTGATGAGGATAATGTTTATTGCCATCTGGATTTCCTAATTCATTTTTCTGATATTGCTTATCTGGGGTTGCCATAGGACACAAACAGCTGGATGAAATTCCATCACGTTGCGTCACTCTGACTCATTTATTTTTTCTTATCTATGAAAATTTCTTGTTGTAAATAACATCTCAGTCTTTCCCTTTCTGAAGTGCTTTGTGTCTTGCAGAATTCATGTGGTCTCCTTCAGTGTTTCTCTCTCTCTTCCCTTCCTCTTTTCTATTCCTGCTTTTTATTTTTACCACTGTCTCTCTCAGATTCTGCCTCCCTTTTCCTCTTTTTTCTATTGTGTTTCTTAGGTCAACAAATGCTAAGTAGCTCTATAGATATGTTTTAACCTCATCTGTGGGATCTAAATATAAGTTAAATATTGCATGAATAATGTAAGACGTTAGTTAAAGTTCATTTAGTGTTCTCAACAGAGATTTCAGTTTACCTAATTCAGAAATTTTGACCCTGTCATGGGGACAGGGCCTTATGGCTGATTCCCTGGAATTGTTCAGCTGTTTTACAAGATGTGGTGTGGAACTTTCTATAGTTAAGAAGATGCCTAATATATTGGCTGTCTTCAAGCTTTTGTAGAGTGCCTGAAGCCACTAGTTCTGTATAAGACTGTAGCACCTATATGCAAAAGAAATAATTGCAAAAATATGATTTATCAATTTACACCACACTTCTTTGGAAACTGTGGTAGGTTTTTTTTTTCCACAAACTAGACATTTTCGGAGTATCAATTCAGATGTAGCTGGAAGTCTTTCAAAAATGTAGATTCAAATCTGCCTCAGATTTTGGGTAAAACCACAGTGTGGCCATTTTGGGCATATTTATTTGAAAAATGCTCTTTTTTCATTGCCAGTGGCAAAAGCTAAAAAGAGATTCCTTATTTGTTTTGTGAGAAGGGACTTCTGATGATGAAAATGGCCATTGTTCTGCTTTAGAACCTTAGTGTTGCACAGATAATTTACTTTCAAAGTTGTACTCAAATTTTGTGTATTTTTAGTCTTTTAAAGCAGCAAGTAGCATATTGCTGCAAACATAATAGATCTTTTCTAACAATCAGGACTAATTTCTTGATATAACCTTGAGCAAAGAGACATTCCTTTAGATCAGCTACAAAACAAAGAGGAAGAAGCTGAATTCAGTGCAGAAATAGTAGTCATCCCAGGACAATCTCACACCCATATCTGCAGGGGTGGAGCTCTTTTGTGGTCTCTAAAATCCATCTGAAGCTCATCTAACCTTCACTGTACTGCTCATACCCGAAGGTGTGTCTCTGGAAGTGGCCCATATAGGCATAAGGGCGCCTATTGCTCTGCAAGGTGTTCCTCCACAGGCTGGGGTGGGATCTGGGTGTTCCCACAGCATTGTAAGGGCAGTGAGTTAAATTTGTGAACACAGAGGAGGAGCAGGATGCAGGACTAACTCTGGTGCTGTTTGAGGAGCTCAAAGCTGAGGCACACAGGATGTGGACTAATTCTGGGCAAAGACAGCCTGACTCTAAGTTTCTAGGGAGGACATGAAGGAACAAACTGGGGTGACAAAGAGTTCTAGGAAGACACACCTTGTTGTTAGGCCCATGAGAACAGATGGCATTTATGTATACCATTGTAAAGGGATGAACAAGCAAACAAGCTGACAGAATCATTGCTGTATCCTAGGTGCAAGCCAGGAAGAATTTCTCTAGGGAAAAAATAAACATAAGCATAAAAATAAACATAAAAATTAAACATGCTTGCAGATATCTATAGTAGTAATCTACTGCATGTATATAAACCTGGTATTACAGCTGAAAACTGAATTTTGTCATCAGCTGTGGAATAGAAAAGGAAAACAAGAAGACTTGTGAAAATTCATGCACACTGGTGTGCTGCATCTTAAGCATTGAAGTGCCTTCAGCAAAAGATATCAGTGGGCTAGGAAATATTTTCTGCATGGGTTGTGACAATATTTAGTGAACTTGCAAAGTCTGTTGAAAACATGGATCCAGCATCTGGCTACCATGGATGGAAAATGGGGAAGAGTGTTACAAAGACAAATCAGTGGTTGTTCTATGCAGCTTGGTTGAGCACCCTGTTTATACTGGCCTGAATTTTACTCCTCTTTAGGGTAATCATCTTTAATCCTCTTTAGAGAACATCTCATGAAGCAGGAACTTGAATCACTCTGTGAGGTTTCTCACTAGTGTAAACTTCCCCTTTGTCATGCTCTTGCTGATTGCTTATCACCCTGTTCAGTCATGAATCCCTATAACTTGCAAGATGATTAAGTAGCTCCCTTTAGAATGATGCTATCATATGGGCCATTTTTATTCTGCTTGGCTCTGTGACAGGTGGTGTTGCATGAGAAAAATCTGGAAATGAAAAATCTACATGAAATCAATAATAGTCCCTCATTAGTGAAACAACTGGACTGAGGTTAGGTTGTTAAATTATATAAACTGAGCTACAGGTGATGGTATACAGTTTTTCTCTTGTGTAGACAATCTGCAGTATACAAGAATATACAAGGATATTTTGTTTTGCTCCTTCACTCAGATGTTAATGATACCTATCTCATTGAACATAGACATGAATTCATTTTGAGAACCCAAGAACCATGCTGATTTGATTTTTTGAGTTGGTTTTGTGTGTGTGTATGTGTGTGTGTGTTGAGGTTTGGGGGTTTTTTAAAGTGGTTTTGGGCTAATTGAAAGAGCAGATATTTCTCCTTACTAAAATCGATTAACTTCTAAACTAGAGACTAGAGGCAAACATTTACTGACAGTTGTTTATACATGGAGCTGCCCAGGTTATTTAAAAAAATTCTTTCTTCAAAAGATACATACACATAAACAGTGAAAGGAGCAGTGACTGGGCAACCCAGGTGCACTTACATATTTTTTATCTTTATGATATATTCTAAGAGGAACTGAAATACATGTTCATTACTGTGGTTACCACAATGGGGAGATGGTTCCTTATTGGTTAGGGCTACTTTTGGCTGTTTCTGAGAGTCATCAGAGTAAACAGAAAGGGCAATTAATATATGCTTATTTAATAAGCTTACTGTGTAATGCTACAGCAAAGATTTGGTGATTTCTTAGGACAGATGTACCTTGTAAGCACTGTAAGCTGAGCAATGGCTACACAATACGTTATTCATCTAAAGATGTTTTTTATATTTCTCTGACATCCATCCCCACCAATTAGTTTTACTTTGTAACGCTGTCAGTTGTTGTTCTTACTTGTATTGATTTTTTGGGAGCTTTTTATGTATTCCTACTGATCCTGCTATTTTTGGAGCTGCTTAGTGAACACCTCTATAAAAAATGAAAAATATTAGAAAGACAGAAAGGAAGGACTTATTTTCCTGTAGTATCATTACAGTAGCAGACCTGGGTGGAGGCTGTTCTGCTTGGAGCCTCTAGTGAAGCCTGGGACAAAGCTGCTGTGAGAATTCCACACTGGAAACAGAGCTGGGATACTGAGGGGAGCACACTGCTGTCACCACAATATGTTATGCTTGACATGAGAGCAAACATAAAAATTTTACTCAGGAGCTTCAGAGACCTGCTTTAACATATGCTGAAGGGTACCTGCCTGCATAAGGGATAGAAACAGGCACCACAGCATTTATTCAGCTTGGCAGCCAGCAGAAGCAAACATAATGTCTTATTTCTTTAATTTTGAAAAGAGACAAACATTCTGGAGGATTCTAAGCCCTACATTCTGCTACATTTAAGCTCTGCATTCAGTTTTAAATCCTGCTTGTCTTTATAGCCTGAGTAGAACCCTTAACTGTGCTTGAAGGCATTTTTTTCTAAGCATCAGGTGCACTGGAAGAAAAGACAGCAGAAAAGTGGGAAATGCCCCTGAATAGACAGATATTATATTTCTTTTAAGCCTTAATTTATGAGAAAAACTGTTTCACAAATTAAGCTTCAGGAAAATCAAGAATTAAGCCCTTTTAAAGATCTTTCTAACAGATCTTAGTAAACTAAGCACAAAAGAAAGTTTTCAGTTGTCTTAACATCTCTCTTTTTTTACATATAAAAGTATAATTTCCCATTCTATATCATATCACAAAACAAAGACATATTCAGATGTGGAATTATTATACACTGAATTTTCCTCTTAAAATTTTGAGCAGAACAAGTTACAAGGGACTTTCCATAATGACAGACTAAGGACATGCACAACTCATTGTATGGGAGCTTGACAGAGATTTTCAGGAGTATTTCTGTGAACTAATTCTGTTCTTTCACAGAAAAATGTAGGATGAAGAAAGGAAATGTATAGGAATCAATTGTGTGCAAAAATAGCAGTTGAGGATGTTGCAAGTAAGATTTCTTCTCTAGTCGTTGTGTATTTAGCTACATATGATGTGTGAGATTTATTGCTCCTGGAACTGAATTGCAGTATTCTGTCAGATCATTTTAGTGTCAAGTCACATTGAATTTTAGTATCAAATCCCAAAGTGCTTTAAGACATTAGAAAGAAAGGTGCTATATCTTCAAAATACCAACTAATTGTAGCATTTTGAGTTTATTTCAAGTTTTTGTTAGGATCTTAGAGATTAAAAGCTCATATTGACACCATGTTCTTCTCTTATGATGACACCAGCAACACCAGCAGCAGTACTTTCTGATGGATGAGCAGGATCAGATGAAAAAAATCTAACATAAGAATTGACACCCCTTCCAGCTCTCCTTCCCTACTGTATTCCCCACCCCCAAATATAATAATAAAAAATATCCTGCTGCTTGCTTCCCAGGCTTTCACAAACACAAGCAACTTTTTCTTGTTTTCTTTAAAATCCTATATTTTTTTCAAATGGAACTATTGGAAATGCTGAACTGGCATGAAAACATGGCTTTTAACATTATTTCTAGCTTGGCTTTTCAAGGTTCCTGTTTCAAGAAAGTGTGCTGTTATCACACTGGATTTGTTAGGCTCTGCTGGGAATCCCAGCCACGAACCAAACACAAAGCTATTACAATGTAGTTCAGACATTAGCAAATGGAAGAAGACAAAACTGGCCCTAGCCTTGGGTAGCAAAAATTACTTTTGGAATTCAAAGCTGCAGTATGATTTTCTGTCTGTGTGTTGCAGTTCAGCCATTCCCCTTCCAGCAGTGTATCTGCAATGTGTGACTGTGATCATAACTGCTGCTCCTGCTTGCCCTGTGTCTGCTTGTTTTGGCAGTTTCGAAGGCAGGGAGCGCCGGGCCCCTTTCATGTGGTTTGTGTCACATGTGCTGCTGTGCGAGACACGCGCGGCTCTTGGGGAGCGCTCGCCGCTCGCTGCTCTGCCTGCTCTCCTGTGCTTCCTCTGCAGATGGCTTTCCTGGCTCCCATGGACCTTTTGTTTGTTCAGTTTCTTTTATGGTGTGTACACCCACCCCATGCAGTTCCAATGAAGTATGTGTTTATTTCCTCTGCTGTCCAACCCTGAAGGTTTAGATCTAAGGAGGCAATCGCTGACGCTAAGTCCAACAACAGTCATTAAAACAACCTCTATTCTCCTGCAATGCTTAATCTTTTCCCTTTTGGAAATGTGGAAGTCTCCACTTGTCCTTTTTTTAACCCTGTATTGACTAATTTTAGCTATCTTAGCACCAGGCACCCTCTGAGGATGATATACCTCCTAAGGCAGGCCTAAAATAGGTGGATAGATTTATGTCTCTCAGATGACTTTTGTTTCTCTCCCCATTGACAAGGAGGAAGACTAGATGACAAACGTGGGCTAATTGGCTCACTTTGAGATAGCAATATCTGTGTGAGAGACATCCTCCTTCAGGGACCCAGTCTTTGTGGTGGTATGCATGAATGCTCTATGCTGGCAAACTGATCCCTGGGATTTTTTCATCAGCTAATCCTCTTATCAGCACTTTCCATACTGCTTTACTCATGAGGACAGAGTGGAGAGGCGGTGTCAGCCGAGGGGCATGCGAGTGTAAAAGATAAGGGCTAAGTGCCTCCTTTCAAGTGGGCCAGTTCCAGACTCACAGGAGTTATTTATTCACTATATAAAACAGTAACAGACTAGCCTAAGTAAGAAGGGCAGGGAGAAAGAAGGTGAGAAAGTATTGGTGAGAAAGAAGGGCAAAACCCCAGAACCCGATAAATAGAAAACCCCTGGAACAGTAGGAGGACAAACCTCCTCCTGTGGAATGTTGCAAATGCAGGTGGAAGATGTAGCAAATCCTTATAGTCTGAACTAGAAGTGCAAGCTGAGAAAGGTCAGGCTTTCCATAATGTTAATGGTCCCATTGACAGATTGAAAAAGCTGAATGTATGCCATATACTTTATTTATACCCAGACCTATTTATTCCACTATCAAGACTGATGTTTTTATTAACAACTCTGCTGGTTTTTTTAAGAGTAAAACTGTCAGAACCCAGGCAACAATGGTAAGTTTAAAGCATTTCTGCTGATCCATCATTTTTCTCCAGCAATTTTCAGAATTTTTACTTCTATATGTAAAGGTGTGCATTAGGTAAAGTAACCAGCCACATCTGTGAGAAATAAGGCTTCAGAAGCAAAAGCTTGCTTACTGGCAGACCTGTTAAAATAATCCAGTTTTTACATCCAGATCCTGAAATAGCATTGAAAAGATCAAAAAATCATTAGCAGCAGTGAGATTTTTGTTTTAGTTGTTGTCCAGCAGTAAGAAAAATCTTATAGGTATAGACTTCTTCATGCTTACCTTAGGATTAGCAAACTGATCCTGCATGTGAACTATGTGTGATAGTCCGTGTGATGCCAGTGGCAGCTCTGCTAATGAACAACATGCACAATCTGTTCCCACATGCAGGGTGCAAGATGTGTGGTGAAGGAGATTTTAAACCAGCAAGTTACTACCTGGAGAAAAACTGGCATTGCATTAACTCTGCACATCAGCATTACTGTTGCAGCATAAGATCAAAGATCAAAAGGTAATAAATATGAATCTGTGAGACCTGGGAGAAGTGACAGGGTTCAAAAGGGAATAATTGCTCTCTTAGCAAATAGATATTATATGTAAGGGAAGACTTCTACTGCTTCATTTCTAGTTTGGTCTTTATCCATCCCTTAGGAGTTTCCTGTAAAAAGTTGTTGGAAAAAAGTCCTCCATAGTGTGAATTATAGGTAAGGATTCAGTCCTATGCTCATGAAGCATCCTGTTTTAGTCATTGGAAGTCAAGCCTGTAAAGAAGGCAAGAGTGCTTGTAATCTGCCTTTTAAGAATGTTATTTCTTTCTCTGAAAATTGAATAAAAATAAAATGAAAAATAATGTTCTCTACCTCTGGCACCAGCTTTACAAGGCATCAAAGCAATGGACTGCTCATAATCTCTAGACATTTCCTGACTGCAAAGGTCGTCTTGGAGTGACTCTGAAAAAGAGTTATCTGAAGGTTAAATAAGGTGAAGGTTGCTGTGGCTAAAGTTCAAGTTTATTTACACAGAATAAAAAAGAGAAGTGAAAAGTTTGCTGACTTATTTTCTAAAGCTTTGGATGGGTTCATGTAAAAGACAATGAAAATTAAAAGAAAGGGAGCAGAATGTACAGTGGCATGACTGAAATAGAAGTTAATGATTGTCCCTGGCAACTTGACTTTTTCCTTATTTATTTTATTCTGACCCAGACAGTGATATCTGTGATAATGCTGTTATTTTCTAGTTTGGGAAATCTTCGAGGCTGAGACCTTATATTTTTTACCATCTGGAAAAATTGCAAATATCTTGACACCATGGAAGGAACATAAAATTCCTACAAGCAGTGAAAATAAGGAAGAACAGGTTTATGTAGTAGTATATGTTCTTGCTTATGTTTATAACATAATTCTCAACAACAAAATGATGTGTGATTCTTCTGCATTCCTTACAGCATTCCAGAGACCAATGACAGCAAATTGTGGTGACTTGACCTTGCCTGGGTTCCAGGTGCCCACCAAAGCCACTTTATTGCTAGTGTCCTCAATGGGACAGGAGAGAGGAAATATATAGAAAGCTGAATGATTTGAGATAAGGGGAGGAGAGATCACTCACTGATTACCATTGTGGGCAAAACAGACATGGCTTGGAGAAATTAATTGAATTTATCACCACTGAAAATCAGAGCAGAATAACGAGAAGTAAAACAAATCTTAAAAACGCTTTCCTCCCACCCTTCCTTTCAAGGTGTGACTTAATTCCCAGTTCTTTACCTTCTCCAGTGGTTCTGGAACTGGATGAAGGAACATGTTCAGGAATATGCTTCAGGAGTAAGTGCAAATGGAAGGAAACCTCCGATCTTATTTCTTACTTATCTTATTGATAAAAAGCAAGAACAAACCCTTTATCTGAACTGTATAAATGTGAAGAAAAAACGTGGTAATAAGCACAAAAAAATGAAGCTCTGTTGAGATTAAGATCTAATATTTCCTCAAAGTTAAACTAGACATGAACAGCAGTGGGGATTTTTCATTCTGTGTAGTTCAATGAATTAGCAAGAGAAGGATCAACGATGTCACTGTCATCCAGGATTCTCATCTGGTGTCACTTTTCACTAGCATGCAGCTGTTAGGAAAGAGAAGGCTATGAAAAAGTGGTGAACAAGGGAATGGGGAAAGAAATATTTAGAAAGACTCAAAAAGGAGAGGAAAGAATTAAAATGTAGTTGAAAATGGAAAAAAAGGTCAAATGGAGAAAAAACTCAGTTAAAAAGAGCCCAAACAACACTGGTCTGCCAAAGCACCCATATTTTCTAAAGCTGTTTTCATCAACTTGCTGAACTTGTATCCAGTCTTGGTAATCCTAACAGCTTTTTGAGTTGTTTCTTGGGGACTTAGAGGCTTTCTATAAAGCTCAGTGGAGCAATCTGTGGGATGGACTCTAGCTGAAGACCCTTCCCACATTCTCAAATATTTGATCACTAGGATTTAATTCTGAGAAGTTATTATAACATGAAAATGTTCTTTGGAGTCCCCTGGTTCCTCACACAAAGGAAATATTATGTGCATGGGCAGAACTTAAGAAAGAAGCAGGTTAGATATGTAGGAGGTCTTTATTTCTGTATGCCCTTGCTTAAACTTGTAGTGTGCTATTGCAAAATCATAGAATAGAATCACAGAATCACAGAATAGTCTGGGTTGGAAGGGACCCACAAGGATCACCGAGTCCAACTCCTGGCCCTGCACAGAACATCCCAAGCATCACACCCTGTGTCTGAGAGCATTGACCAAATGTTTGTGACATCTTGCAGGCTGGTGCTGTGACCACTTTCCTGGGGTCCAGGAAAGTTCCAATGCCCAGCTACACTTTGGGTGAAGGACTTTTTCTAAAATCCAGCCTAAACCTTCCCTGATGCAGCTTCCTGTCATTTCCTCTGAATCACATATAACATGGTGACAAAGTCCATTTCACTGTAGTGCACATAGTAACAGCAGGCCAGAAAACAAAATAAACAATCTAGGTGACAAAGCCCCACCTTAAGTGTTAATGATACACAGTAGCCAAGAATAGGAGTGCTGTATTAATTGTCACTATCTCCTGTTGCTGACTAAATTCATGTGCTATGTGTGCAGTGAGAAGAAAGGGAAGGGCTAAGTGGGGAGCCTTGAGGATCCTTAGCTGGCTAGTGTGATTGCTGGGGGTCAGGAGGGAGGTGAGCTGGTGGGAGCTGCTGTGGCTGTGCTTTGAGGGATGAGTCACTGCCTTCTCCAGCAGGGAGGACAGCCAGTGCTCAAGATAGCCTCTCTCTGGGTATGCTGACCTTGTTCCCAGAGGAAAGAAGAAGCTTAGCCACAGCTGGAAGTCTCCAAGAAGATCTGTGTCTTCTGAGGCTCTGCCCCACAGCACCGTTTCAGTAGAAAAGCTGCACTGAGCCACTGCAGTAGCTTTGCTTGTCCCTTGTGTTCCATGGTTGTGAAAAAGTTAAATTTATGTGACTGTCATGGTAGGAGGGAGGTAGATTTTTGTGCAAAAGCAAGTTGCAGTCAGCCCAAAGTTGAACAGATGAGGAAAGTCATGGGACTGTTATGTCTGGTACTGTGCTGAAGCAGGGCTACTTGTCTCACAAGAGTAATCAGGGAGAGGCTGTCTAACTTGTTTCTGCATGCAGGTACAACTGATTCAAGCTCTGCCACATATCCTGCTAGGGGCTCAGCAGAGATGAAAACAACTGCAATCTGCTTTTCAGGTAGGGGTATGGGGCAAGAAGTCCCTGTCCTGCTTTGAACTGGATTCTGGGAGGGGCAGGAACAGCAAACCACCTTAGAAGAAAAGGGGAAAATTCTGGTGATAAACTTTAAAACCTAATATTGTCTGAGGGTGGACTCCTGTGAGTCCACAGATCTATAGCACAGTGTTAGGAGTGGGTACTTGGAGTACTAAGAATGCATGTGGCTCTCTGTGTGCATCCCTCCCAATATATATATTAATTGCTGATGGTTTTTCATTCGGGTGTCTTTACCATGGTCTTTCATAGGCTTGGTTTCACAGGAAATAAGCCCACAGAGTGTGACCCAGTAGAACTGTTATTCCAAGATGCTCTTGTATGATTTGTGGTCCTAGACATTGTACCTCAGCCCTGGAGCAGGGAGCAGAGGGCAGAGTGGCTGCCATACAGCAGAGAAGGATCTCTGCCCCCAGAGAGAGATGGTGTTTCTCTCACTTATACTCTAAATGTGTTTCTATATCTTCCTTCCCTGACAGGATGCTGTTTGGTCCTCCCAAAGCCAACTGTTGAGCAGGCTGAACAAGGATGGGTCCATCAGCCTTTCCTCACTGGTCAAGTGCTCCGTCCCCCAACCAACTTGCTACCTCTCTGTTGAAATTCATGAACTTTATTAGTGTCTGCCTGTACTGAGGGGCTCAGAACTGAATGCAGCATCTAGACATGGTCCAACAAATGCTCTGAGTAGAGGGGCTGATTGCTTCCCTTTCTGTTCTAGCTCTGCACCTGTGAATGCAGCCCAGGGAACTTTAGGGCTTTGCTGCCATCAGGAGACACTGCTGGCTCACATGCTGCTTGACTCCCTCTCTATCCACCAGCTCCTCAACATCACTCAGTCCCTACCTCCAGCAGTGCAAGAGTGTTTTCTTTCCCAGCTGGAGGTCTTGCCATTTGTTCTTACTGAATTTTATGAAGTTTCTGTCAGCCCTTTCCTCCAGCCTGCTGAGTTCTTTGTAAGTGGCAGTCCTGCTCTCAACTCTGTTAACTGGTTTGTGCCAGTTTAGTGACATCAGAAAACATGACTGACCTTCATGCTGTTGTCTCCTCCAGATTGCAAGAGGAAGATGTTAAACAGGATGACCCCAGGACAGACCCCTGCTATTCACCCAGCTAAGCCACCCACTTGGCCAGTAATGCTCCTTCTTGTGCACAAGAATACTATAAGACAGTGCTTGAAAGCCGTGCTGAAGTTGAGGAAACTGCTTTCCCTTATCCACAAATTTAGTCATTTTGTCATAGAGTACAATCAGATGGGTCAGACATTATTCATCATGAGACAATCCATGTCTTTGCCTGTTCTCAGGCAGAAGTAGTCATTGCCTGCATGAAACACTGCTTCAAGTACCTGAAAGGAGAGGATGTCAGTTTTATGAGAGGAAAGAAACTGCTTTTTATGTATTTTAAACTGCTCAGTCACTTCAGTGTTACAATTATCCTGTGGCGACTGATTCATAAAGTTATAAATAGTTATATTGGTTCAAAAAGTTATAAATATCATGTAGGGAGTTGTTTCCAGCTTACTGCAGATTCAGGAAGACAATATTGAATTGGTTATCTTCATTCATAACAGTAAGCTGTTAAAAAACCTTAAAGACAGGTTGGATTTTTGGGTACAAGGGGAGTCAAGTGCTAAATAACATTTTGCCAGAGTGCTTCTGAAAACAATGGCTTTACAGCCTGGTTTTCTTCTTTTTACTTTTTTTTTTCCTTCTCTTTTTTTTGCAAGTGGAACTAGCTCCTCTTTAACATGCAAAAGACAGTTTTTATATTTTCAGGGAAGTGGTATGTAAGTGCAGGCAAGAGAAAGAGAGGTTTCTTTATACTATTGCATAACCTGAGAAGCTTTGTAGTTAGATACCCTATTTCTGTTCATAATTAGACTGGAATGTGATGTGCTAACCAGAAAGTAATTATCTTCTACCCAAAGAGTTTTCTGAGAGTTTTCTGTGCCAATTTACTTCCTCCAGGGTTCTCATCATTCGGTACCTGTCTGCTAAATGAAGGAAAGAGATACTTCACAGTTTCTTTGGAAGTCCTCTTCTCACTGGACTGCAGCCTTTGAAAGTGTAATTCACTAAATGTGAGGGACAATGAAGTGAGAATCACTGACTGGCATCCAGACAAGGTGGCTCTTGCTTCACAGAAAGTGCACAAACAGAAATTAATGTCTTTCAGGTCTCATATCAAGAATGCCATAGGAATGCTAAACAGCAGAAACTTTTGGGTTGTGTTTGCTAAATAACCTGACATGCCTAAAGCAGCCTCACAGTGTTTTTTTCTCTTTAACCAGTGCTTTACTGAAATTGTCCTTTGGTTTCAGCTTTAGTACTGCCAGCTTGTCTCTTCTGTCTAAACATCAGATTCTGGCTGCTTTAGTTCATCTGTGCAATGCTGCAGCAACTTTGATTCCATGTTCTCAACCACAGGCTGCAATCTCAAATGGTCCCTTCAGTATCCAACCTGAAGGAGCATACAGAGAAACAGGTATAATAACCAGTGGTATTACCTTTAAAAATATTTTCTGAAAATGCTCTTTCTCTCATATTTTTGGAATTTGCATGGCTTCTTTAGATCATATTGTGTGATCTGTTTCTTCCCCTCCCAGTTCTTTCTTTCCTGCTTAGAAACATGGAGGAAAAGGTATCCTTATGCACTTTTCTATTGCTGGACTTGTTTACATCTCTTTCTGTACAGAGAAAGAAGAAAGACAAAGCAACAGGGACTTGTAAGGACAAATCCTGTATTGACGGGTTTGTAAGAGCAAATCTGATGAAACTCCTTAGTGAGCTCCAACTGTGGAGAAACTGCAAAAATCCAATAGTTGCAGTGTCAGGAAGCCTTGCTGTGTCAATTCCAGTCTGTCAAGCTGGAATTCTCTCTGATGCAAATTGCCTTCATGTATTGTTAGCACCCCTTTAATTCAAAATACAGGATTAGGTAGAGTTCCACAAGACATGCCAGTCTTCAGTGGCTGAGTGTTATTTAGGTAGATATATGTATAACCTTTTAGGAAAAAATAAAAAAATTTAATCAAAATTGAAACTCTAAAGAGGGATTTCTTTAAAAAATGAACTCTGAAAATGTTTCATAATAAGATTGATATTTTCATTATTTTAAAAGTGTTTAAAAAAAAAAGGAAAAGCTTTGATCTTGGACTATCTTATGAAAACAGCAAAAAATAAGTTTAAAATTTTATAAATTTTTTTATCATTGATTTTTCAGAGGCCTGCTTGCAAATCACCTTTATGAAATCATCCACGAAATAAATCCTAAATTTGAAGACAAAGAAGGTCTTGGCTTTGGATTGCTGCTACTTGAATCTGAAGATAGTAGTGAGAGTCCAAATAATGTGGACATATTGCTGTTGGAATACTGCACTCACTAGCATTGAGCAAAATTCTAACATTTGTCTTGAATATACAGCATTTGCAAAAGATGATATAATGTTAAGAACAATAATCTTAATGTTGTTCAGACAGACATAGAGATGAGCAAAAGAATAAAATCAAGTATTTATTTTAAATAATCACAAGTTTTTTTACTCCGCAACTAATTTGTTACCTTTTGTTTCTGACTTAATTTGTAGCCATGGATTTTTCACGTTATGGTGTTCATATCTGTTTGAATTGGAGAGCAAAATTTTATTTTATTTAATTACAGAAGCTTCAGTAAACATGATTTATACCTTATTAGTTGCTTCTCTTTGATCTCCTATTCCTGTAGTAGGTTTTTAAAACAAATAAACTAATACTATCCTTATAAATAGTGAGGCCAGAACTCTGAAATGGTGGTGGCTGTATGATTAGGCTAAATCTGCAACAGCTGTTTTCTCTCCATGTGAAGTTATGGGGTAAGCTGAACTAGCCTTCACCCTAAGATTCTTTCATCTCTGAAATTCAACCAGGAAGAGAGGATGGATCCCCATTTGGGGGGGACAATAAATAATAACTATTTATTATTACTTGATAGTAATTATTACTTAAGAAATAATCACATGTGCAGTAAAACTGTATATGTTTTGATACCTTGAGATTCTTCACTTTTCCTTCGTTGCATTTGACAAAAGACTGAGGATCAGATAGAGAGGTTGGGTTATTGCATTGGTTACTGCCTTCCTCACAAGCAGATAAAATCGAAAGGTGTATTTTATTCATTGTTTCACCTGTTTGTGATCAGAAAAACTGCCTTCCTCTAATTGGCTTAATGAAAATCTTGTAAAATCTTCATTCACTTTCACAGTTCATTCTCAGCACTTGGGAGGCTGCAGGACCTCGCTCTTTTTAGAATAACAAAGATGCTATGAAAGTTTACCTGTTTTTTGTTTTACTTGCTAATGTGATATAAAATAATCAGTAGAAGTCTTAGCAATGGTTAGAAAGTCAGATTATAGAACAGTGAACAAAGTACACAAGTCAAAGGACTCTATGGTGGAAGATTGTTTGCTTAATATATTAGTGCAAGAGTTGCAGTATCATGCACTAGGATTTAAATTGAACCTGTAGTCTGGACATGGTAGTCTGGAAATGAAAACAGGAAATTAGGAGATCAATGGAGAACTGGTAAGAGTCTTGTCTGGAGAGGAAAAAGTGGGTATTGATTTGGGAAACTAACAGCATGAACTACCAGTGGCAAAAGTACTTTTGCGTGTGTTCTGTTGTCTAGTTCACTTTGTGGAACTTCTTGTACCTTGTTTCTCACTTGTGACTCTCTTTTACAGTTTCAAATTTTCAGTAGGATTTAAATTAGCACAGCAAAATTCCAATGCAGTAGCACAGTTTCAAAGTCTGTAATTTCTCAGTACTGTTCACTCCTGATGTGTTGAACTGCTGAGATATCATACTGTAATAAATTGTTGTATAGGTTACTTATTTAATTTCCTTGTCTTTTGAAGTAGATAACAGTTACATAGTAGATGAATGTTCAGCATGGGTTGATTGCTTCTACATTGCATAGAAAGAACAATCTACTGCAATATATTACTAGAATGTCCTTAACATTTATCAAAGCAAAATGTGATTAAATATTGCATTTATGATGATAATGAGCCGAGTGAAAATGATACACTATATTGTAGACTTTCTTTGCTACAAATTTCAATATTCTGATTTTATTTTTAAGCATTTTTATATCTTGTTCCCTTCTGAAACAATTTGATCTTCCTGATAGAAGTATCCTAAGCTTCCTTGCATCATAATTTTAAGTACAGCATAGTCAAGAAGAATCATTCAGAGGCACATACTCTGGGACATCAGATTGAAAAATGTAGTTAAGACATAAAAAAAAAAAAACCCTCTTAGAAATAAAACCCAAACCCAACAACAATGACAAAAATAGAGAATGAAAAAAAGAAAATTCTTTCTCTTGGCCCAGATCCATGGTAGTATTTGCCCAGAGTACACAGTAAAGTGTTAGCCTTTGTAGGTAAAATTGGTGACGTCCTGAGCACTGGAATGTATTAGTGTAGGACTGCATGGTGACATTCCTTGGCTGTTCACATCCGAGTGAGCAGCAGCCTGGGACAGTTGATGAGTTAAGGGGAAAGCATGTATGATAACATGCTGCACGTCACAGGAAGATGCAGCCCAGCTTTCTACATATAAGGCCATTGTTCCGGTGGAAACAGAGTGTCTGCAGAAAAACATCACAAAAAAAATAACGTTGAATCTTTGAGCATTCCCAGATTACATCTGTACATTTTCCAGCAAACAATTGGCCTACGTTTCCCTGAAATATGGGGATTCTTTGGTTGTGCAGTCATGTGTTGGCTGATAGAAGACTTCCTGTGAAATCTGTAAATCATCAGTAGTGAGATAACAAAAATAAAACCTAAAAGGATTATTTAAGTTAGTGTTCTCCCAAACAGCATATCTCCCTAGGGTATTAATGCATTTATATACGATGTAACAGCTGTCATACTGGATCAGAAATTGTTAGTGACTGAGGAACTGGCAAGAAAAAAAGTACAACTGTAATGGTTTGATGGCTGCTTGTAAGTAGCAGCTGCATTTCCTTTTTCTTCACTTTTATGTCGCTTTCCAAATGAATTAAACCCTGTCTTACTGCAGGATCACCATCTTAAAGGTTTTTTTCCCCTAAAGTTGAGCTACTAAACTAGTGACCTAGCTCTCAGTCTGTTCTCAGCTGGTAGTAATTGCTGCTCTTCACATCAGCAACGACAGCAGAAGAATCAGGAGATGACCAAACAGTTGTTGAGCTCTGCTCTTACCCCAGAGGCAAAAACTGCCTGCTTAGGGATGATAAATGCAAGAAGAGGTCATGGGGAAACCTTAGTTGTGGCTTGCAGTGCTGCCTCTAGAGAGGATTTCATTCTGCGGTGTTGGAATTCAAGAACCTTTAATTAACAATCAATTAAGTAAGAGATTAATTATTTGAAACAGAAGAAAATATTAGTTGTGGAGTCCTTTGGATTTAAGTGTTTTAGCTGGAGCCAAACGAATGTGCTAGTGGAAATAGACTGTGGTAAGTTCTTGGCCACCACATTTGTCACCCCAAATGTCACAGGAATAAGTGTGTTGACAGATGAACTGGTCAGAAATCTTGCTTGTTGGTTTGAAAAATTAAAACCCATGTGCTCCTATTGCCTCCTGTAAGCTGGTCTTTCCATAATAGGCTCATGGGAGAGAATGATCTAGTTCTGCAGCTTGGAGGAAACAGACTTTATGCAAGGAAGACTGGAGCATGTGCTTCTGTTCTGACCCACTGCTTGCTGTGGGAAGAGAGTGGCTGTGAGGCTGGAGCTCTGTTTGACCGTGTTCATGTACTAAGACTAAGAAACCCTGGCTGTGGTTACTTGGATGTTGTTCTGTGTCAAGGTCCACTCCGGAAAAGCACTTCTGATTAACACTCCAGTTAGTACCCTATCCTCTTTGAATCAGTTTGGGTAGTATTGTGTGTTTAGTCAAAATCATGCTTAATTGCTTTTCTGACACAGATCCTAAAATTTACCATTGTATGACAGTAATACTGGTGACTAAATAAAGTAAAATTATCCTCTGGGTAGCACAGCTGTGTTAAAGGTCTCATGGATTTTTTTGAATACAACTTTGCTGGGAAGTGGCCCTCTTAATTTGTTAACAGAAAGTGTATAAATCTGCAGCAGCTCAATGTGACCTTGAGCAGTAAAAATTTTGACAGATCATTTTAAAATATCCCTCTATATCAACCTTGATTTGAGCAAAACATGTTTCTGTCATGTAACGGTGACATGAAGAGCTACTTTTCTACTGAAAATTATGATCTTCAGACTGCATTTATCTTTTGCTCTCTCATACTCTATTCCTTCAATTTCTGTTCTTCAGAACAGTAGCATGTTGAACGGAATCTGCTAATTTGTTCAATAAGTATCTTTGCTTTTTGCACAATATTGCTAATGTGGACTTGCTTGATGAAAAGCTTCATAGTGGCTTATTGTAATATGGCTTAATAGTAGTAAATTAGGTCTTTTTGCTTGCAGCTTTCTTTAGTAGGGTATTTGCTTTATTTAATTGATAGATATAACATGACTTAGTGAATTCCAGGGACTGGATTATTACAACTGTGATTTTAAAGAAACAAAAATCAAAACCCCAAGGAATCCTGTACCCAAGACTAAAGTAACATCCAGACAACATGAACTCAAGAAACCTTTGCTTAATAAATAAATAAAATGACAAGACAGTGAATGGTCACAAACATGTTTCCCTTGGTTCTGCTTATTAGGACTGACTAATGCCAGTCATTAGTGAACAGGAAGAACTTTCCCCCTGCGTGGCTTAAGCTGTTGAATATGCTGACTCACATGTTTAGAATGCATCATGCCGTGACTTATCCATGTTATATATAGATGTATATTTGGGATTCCTCATGCGTGACTAGGCATCGATGAACCTCTTGTAACTGAAGGTTGTAGCTATGAAAGGGAATATCACAGTCATTACAGAATCACACACAGCCACAGAATCACCTATCAATCTATTGTCTGTAGGATCTGGACTTCAGCTGTGAACGACAATATCATAAAAAATTGGGAATAAATAACAAAGCTATTTTTGGTAATCACTTTTCACACTAAGTTTCTCAAAACCATTCCTTTCCTTCCACTGCCTTCTTGTTCCAGGATGGCTTAGTTCCAACTTGCATAGTAAGTAGACTGCAGTTACCTTTTTATTCTAGTGAGATTAACTGCTAGCAGTGTACACATGATTCCTGGACCATAATCTTCTTGCATACCAAAAGAATTTGTGAGACTTTTTGGAGTTAGTAGTTCGATTTTCGAACTTCAGAAAGACCTTGTGTGGTAATAGGGTTGCTAAGAATTGCTGACCTGCTCAGCAGCCAGGTATGTCTACAGATTTTCTGCTTTATGCTGTAACAGAGGCTGTGCTCAGTTGCCTGCTCAGGTACTTCACATGCTGGCTTAGAGCACACAGCTTGGTTATTGGTAACTTCTCCCTCCACTAACTGTACCAACCCTCTTTGGCTTGACATCATGACAGGTGGTTGTAATGACATCTGAGGTGACTGTTGCTTTTCAACGGCTATTCTTGTCTTTGCATGTCTAGTTTTAGTCTGTTGATTAGTTGTCTATAAAATTTACTGAAAAAACTTCTGAAGGTATAGACAAATGCCAAAATTCTTGAAAGACTTTTGCTGTACAGAAAAGTCTTTTTCTTTATCACATAGGAATTTAGCGTTTTTGACCAGTGAGGGGATGGATAAAACCACTCATTCTTTTGTCTGTGATCTGTAGAAACTGAGGATGTGATAATAAGGTCAAACTCTTTTCAGTATGCAACTCCTCCTTGTTTCTTGCCCAATGAAAGAGTAAAATAGCTGTTTCCCAGAAGTGAAATGTTTTTTAATCATTGCGTGAATGACATTATGACTTCATGGCCTTGTTAAAAAAAAAAATCCATAAGCAACCCATTAAAGAAGGTAATTAGAAGAACAGTGCCTTAGCACACTCGCTGGAGAACTTGCAGTCCTTCCCTGCTTGTGGTTCATCACAGTCAGAGGAATCTGGCATGCAGATGGTGTGGCACAGACCTTTGTCAGACAGATAGTGAGAAGGCCAGGGGAGTCTAGGAAGAATGACAAAGCAGGATGAGCAGACCAAACATCTAAAAGATGCCTCACACATGCTCTCACAACAGGAGAGTGTGTCAAATGTTCTCGCGTGTGCCTTTACAAAAAATTTGGTGGAATGAATGATTTGGTGAGACTTTAAGGGAAAATTTTACTCTATAAAAGGATTCTGGAACTTCAATCCTAGCTCTCTTTCTTCATTCTTTTTCTCTGAGTTTAATTTTTCCATGTAGTTTTAATTCTTCTGTGTTCAGAGCTTTAACTAAAGGTGATGTGACTATGATTCTTGCGAAAGAGTCCAGTCTTTTGAAAAGTAATGAAAGTCATATTTGCTATGGTGGCAACAGGCCCAGGCTGTGTTTAGTTGAAGTGTTTCTCATTTTGCAATGTGAGGGAGAAGTTTTCATTTTGCCAAGATTGTTACTAAAACCACATTGATACTGAGGATATATGTTGCCTACTATCTAAGCGGGCTTAAAAATTTATAAAAATATTGGACTTATAGGAAACTGCTGTGGTCTTTTTTTAACAGGCCCATGAATTTTGTGAAATTGGTATTTGAAGTGCATAAAACAGGAAGAAGGAAGATTTAGGTATCTGAGGAAAGCAGAAAGACATATTTTTGTTGTACTGCATTTTGTATTTGGTACTGCATTTTGTATTTAGGAGAAATGACAATATATATGTTTCCTTTCAATCTTCCATCAGTTTCATGGCCCAAATGCACATTTAAGAGAAGATTTTAACTTGATCAAGAGAGTTTGTCTCTTCAAATTCAATGCTAGCAAATGCCTAATGGTTGTCCAGAGAAAATTTCACTCTCTTCGGTGTTTGGAAAGCAAATCCAACTATCTGGCATATGCTTGATACATATTTGGGCAATACTGAATGTGTTGCTGGTGCAGTGTGACAACAGTCAAAAATGCAGTTTATTTCTTGTGAGGCTTAGTTATGGTATACTGGGAAATCAGTCAGTTGATGCAATAAACTGTTTTCTAGTAATATTTTCCTTATGCTTTCTTTTGCATTGCATCCCATAGATGGGATGAGTCCAAGGTCACCTTCAATTCTGGCCACAAGACTGTCTTTCCATGATACCCTCAACTTCCCTCCCCTTCCCCACCCCACCCTAATGACCTTCCAGCTTCTAGTTTGATGACATTAAGTTCTTTCACATCTACTAGTCTTATTATATTTCGAGCATTCCCTTTGTGTTGTCTCCATGCTCTACAGCAATGATTAAAATATATATCTAGAAATTATTTAAAATATATATTTTTATAGGAAACCTCCATAAGTGACTAACATATGGGAAGAAAAATAACTTTCCATAACTTTCTACTCCTTTCCATAACGTTTGTGTTTCCCGTAAACTTTGATTTTCCTTCAGGGGATATGAAAGTGATACATTAGCAAAAGTGCTTCAGAACTGGATTCCTCTGAATGTCATTACATCATACATATAATTTGAAGAGCAAATACCACTGTGAATCCATGGAAGTAGCTCTCCTCTTCTAAACTAGAAGGGGATTTATTTATTGATTTAATTTTATATACTTGCAATATCATCACAAAGTACAACTGAAGTAAAAAGGCAGTCATTGGCACAACTGATATGATCTTTTCTAAACAGTTATCTCAGGCAGTAAAGAACAAGCCTACTGCATCACATTTAAGTCTTTCTGTTCTCTTGTTTTCCTGCTTTTTTCCTCCATTTTGGGGTAAATATGAGATCTCCCTGATTGCATTGAAGATCTGAGTCTTTTGACAAAATTTTGTTTGTCAGATTATTTAAAATGTACTTCTTTTAGTAATAAAATTGCACTCATTCCTTGAAAGGAGTTAAACATCTTAGAATATGTGTCTTTCAAATTTGTTAACCTTACTATCCCAAAAAAACAAGCACTTTGTCAAAATGTTTAATATTAATTAATACAAAATTTGAGTAGCATTTGTGCAGAAGGTACCTGGAGTCTTGTGGGTAGGCAGGGTGATAGTGCTGTCAAATGAATTGATTGCAGTCTAAGAACATCTCTTTTAAATAGCTTAAGCAGTGTGCTTGTGACTCTAGAGAGCCAGATAGAGAATGTAAACTGTCATTATTTCATTGCCACTAGTGATTGCCAGATTAGGCACAATGTCCTTCAGCTATATCTGTCTATGCTGCCACTCACTAGCTAAACAAGTAGGACATTACTTGTAAATTTTCATACAAAAGAAGAGATTAAAGGAAACAGGTCACTGTAGATAATAATTTATGTTGCATTTAATAAGTTGTCAGAGCAATCATCAAATAAATCATCTATGGCTTTTCTTTTCTCAGTGCTTAGTATGCAGTAAGTTTTCAGAGTAGCCAAGCACTACAAAAATCTTCCTCAAGCAATCAATCTAAGAGGAACTCCAGCACTCTCAAGTAAGAACAGCAGCCAGCTCCAGTGGATATAAAGCCAAGTATGTCAGTAGTTTGGCTTTCCTTGGTGTTACAGATCTAAGATTGCTGTCCAACAATCCCTATCAGGTAGATTGCAATTTTTATTCCTATTTTACATATTGTGCAAGGCAAATCAGTTAACTGATTCACTCCAGGCCGTATTTTAAAAACCTGTGCTAATTTGAGTGGTCCCGTTGTGACAGTGTTTGCAGGATGAACCTCTGTAAGGTGGATACAATTTTGACAAACCCTATAGAAACTTCAGAACTGGATACTATGCAACTAATTTTCCAGAAATGTAAAGCTTCAGTACAGCTTGACTGAGGCATTGGTTGGTGTTTCTCCTTTATTTAGGATGATAACTTTGCTTTTGCATTCAAGGTCACATTATGCCCCTGACATTACATGGAAATGATTAGAGTAGTGGAGTTGACAAGCTCCTCTCCCTTGTCTGTTCCTCACAAAATTAACAACCACACTGCACACATAGCACCTAGCTGCTCTATGTTTTGTAGCATCTGGCTCTGTCCAGTTGCTCTGTTTTGAGAAACTTCAGGAAAAAAAAAAAAGCCCTCACAGGTAATCTGAAATAAAGAAAGAATATTTTGTTTTTAATATTAGAGGTTTTTCTCTTCTTTCTTTCTAGAAGCTGTCCAATTAATCTTCCTATCAAATTATTATCTTTAAACTCGTGGCTTCTTGTTTGCATCCCACTCTGCAAAAAGGATGTACTCTGTTTGTATCCTTCTTATTTTTAGAAATGTTAAGCTCAACCAGCAACTACTTTATTTTTTTCTTTTTGTTTTCTTCCTTTTTTTTTTTTGGCAGTGAGATTTGACCTGAAATGCAAGTAAACTTTATGCTTATTTCGTATGAAAGCCTCTGTAAACCAAAACTTCTGTGTGTGTGGGTGGATGGAATGAAATGCACTGAAGGCAGTTGCAGTCCAGTGTGGGAGTTAGACAGCTTGGCTAGATGACCATTTCGATGACCATTTAGCCTTTCTCTTGTTTTCTTCAGAGAATTTTGAATGCTCCATCTAAAGCTGAAGCTTTGGCCATTCTATTTTTTGGCTACCATTTGCTGCTTATTTGTTTCTGAGGGCAAATATCTTTCTAATTAATGTATTTATTCCGAAGAGCTCTGGGAAGGGAGGTTTTGATGTGAAGGGAAGCTAATGGGTGATAAGAAAACAGTCTTCTGTGCTGCTTGTCTAATTTGTTCCACTTCTCCTACTTTAGTATCTGAAACCAGCTGCTGTCATAGGTCTAAGGGAAAACTTGACTCAATTTCACATTTTTGCAGCTTGAGTTCCATCCATGTACTCCACAGCATTTTGACAGGCAAAGAATCAAAACAGAATGGAGACTCTTGGTTTTTTTCATGGAATGAAGTCCCAGTCTGTTGGAGGACTAGTACTTGGAGAGACTGAATCCAGACTGAGTAGCAATAGAAGAGAGAGGTACTATATAGATTTAGAAAGAGCCCCTATATAATAGCAGGGGGGCAGTAGATATTACAGAAATGTGATAATAATATAGAATATTTGAATAATGTAAGAATGTTTATTATTTTTAGATGTTTATTTAAACATAATCACTTTAGTACTTGCTTCCTTAACATGGGTATGTGTTGTGTGTAGAGGTTCAAGGTTTAATCACACACAGTATATAGAAAGATGTAATAATTGAGCTTTAGTGAGAAGAATCCATAGATAAGATTCGTAGTAAGAATCCGTAGGTAATTTCAGGTTGCAAAGGATCACAGGTTGTCTCTAGTCCAATCTCTTGCTCAAAGCAGGGTTGACTGTGAGGTCAGTAAGCAAGTAGCCTACAGCTTTATCCAAGCTTTCATCTTGAAACCACCTGAGGCTGAAGAGGAGACAAAATATCTGGGCAACCTGCTCCAACTGCCCAGTTGTCCTCGTGGGAAAGACAATCTTCTTTATATCTAGTTAGGACCTCTCTTACTTCAAATTATGGTTCTTGTCTCTTGTCCTTCCTCCATGTGCCACTAAGAAGAGTCATTGTATTCCTAAAACCTTTCTCCCCACTCCAGTTACTGGCAGGCTGCTGTTAGGTCTCCCCCAGAGCCATCTCCTGTGCAGGATGAACAATTTTCTTTCCCTCAGCCTCTCCTCGCAGGCAAGTGCTCCAGCCTCAGCCATCCTAGTGGCTCTACTGAACTTGCTGCCATTGCATGTCTTTCCTGTATTGGAAGCTCAAAGGTTACCATAAGGAGCACAGAAAATAAGACTACCCTTTATCAGTTCCTTGCTTATGTTTGAATTGTGCTTCTTACTTCTTCTCTACTGATGCAGAATTTTAATTTTTCCTTTTATGTTTTCTGTGAGATTTCTTTGTTTTAATGGCCGTTCAGGTGTATCTTCTTTAATGCTTGATTTTGACTAACAAATTGATGAATGGCAGAGCTTTTAGAATTTCAGATGTTGTGTGTTCTTTTCCCCTCTGTAGTAGATGTACAAGGAGATGTAAGAGGAGGACTGGGCATGAGATCTGTTATTACCCAATACTTGGTTTAGAGGTGCCAATGTTCTGTAACAATGTCCGTGACAATAAATAAACAGCTATACTCATTCCAGTGTTCTACCACTGCCAGAAATAGTTTCAGGGCACTCCATAAAGATTTCATTCCTCCCAATCTGCAGGATTCACACAACTGATCTTGCTTGTAACTTTTTAACAGTACGGGCATCTTACTGATGTTGTGTTTGTCTTAAGTGACCATCATTAATGGGAAAACCTTTGTGGGAATTGAGTAATGTCTCGACTTTGTTGGCCTGTGGATGAGCCTGTCCTGAGTCTTTTTATGTGGATCATGCATGGGATGGTGTATATTAAAGGCTAACTGTGGAACTTGGAGTAGGAGACAGCCATCCAAAGCTGGCTCATTGAGTGCACTTGTGCTCTAGGGAAGATTCCTCTAAAGCTGAAAGTCAGCTTCCTTGGGGTATATAGCACTAAGATTGTCTCTCAACTTCCCCACACCACCTTTTTTCTACTTTCCATCATGTTGCATCTGCATCCAGGTCCATCTCATTTCTGTTTTGCTGCATTTGCTAAGCTTTATTTCATTTTGACAAAGTAAACACTTCTGCACTAGATGGGAATGAAGTCTGGTGTACACAGAGCATAAACTCTAGTCTCATAAATATCGGTACTCATGTGGCTGACCTGCCTAACATTGGATGAATCCTCCTTATAAATCATCCTTCATGCTACAAGAGTTTTGTTTAGTGAGTGAGTTTGCTTAACTAATGTTAGAAGGCTTAAATTTACTTTAACGGTAAACTTTGCTACTTTGCTGAATGAAGTTGAAGTGTCTAAAACTTAAAAGAGATATAGTAAATTGATATAAAAGTGTCCTTATAAAATCTCACAGGCTCAGGTTTCATAAGAGACTTGGCCTAGAAGAAATTGCTTCCCCAAGCTAATAACTGAGTGTTTTGCTGCCACTGTAACCTTGCTTGACCTGAGCTAATATGCTATATTTTAGTTGGGGGTTTTTGTGATGTAAAAAACGGGTATGCATATTTCAGTAATGCTGTCATTCAGAAACCTCATGCCTTTATAAACTATTCCCTATTTTTGGCTAAGGGTTGTGTGGAGGGTGGGTGACACACCAGGACTTGATGATCTACCCAGTACATTCTGTTCTTTGAACAAAAACTGCAAACCCCCTTTCGCTGAAATCGGTTTGAGCCATTTCAAGAAGCTATCAGCATAGATTAAATACTAGTATGGATATTCCCTTCTGAGCTATCTACACTTGTTAAGTCTGAACTAACAGATTTTAAACAAACATTGCACAATGCAGAAGATATGGAAAGGCTTTTTACTTGGAATCCCCAGATGTTCAACATGGTGCTGGGGAGATATTAACTGAGTTAACTGCGATGCTGAAATGACCTGAATTCAGTCTGAAATGGTTAATCTGATATTCTCTGTCTGGACTTTGAGCAGCACAGTCTACAATACTAAATACCAACATTTCATCTGGCATTATTGACAAACTTCATGGGTAAGAGCAAAGACTGTAGACTGCTTTCCCCTAGAGAAGGTCTTTTTTGGCTTGCACCAGTCCAGTAGGAGTTAGCAATAGCCTGTCATACTAATAGCTTAACTGATACCTTATGGAAGCTTGCTTTTCCACTGCCTGCAAAATATGTTTTTTCTGGGGGGAAAAAAAGGGTTTTTCTACAGACATTTCTTATTTTTAACTGTGCGTTAACATGCTTCTTTAGGAGGTTTAATAATGCTTGTGATTTAATTGCGCTTCAGCGTTACAGCATGAATACCAGCCTTTAGAGACAAATTGGAGAAGCAATTCCTGGCTGTTCTCCAGCATAAAACCAAAACCATTTCTGAGAAACTCTTGTTACTATCAGCTAGACTGTCTGGAGTGCTTTCACCCTCAGCTACTGAGGGCAAAATACAGGAAATTTGGTCCAGATACAGCAGAGGAAAAAAGGAGCACATGCCCAAGAAATGAAGCAAAGTTTTCTTGAGGATCTTGTCCCCGTATGCTGAAAAAATGAAACTCATAGTTTGTTCATTGAACTAATGAACTAATAGAAGCACTAGGTTCCCATGACTTGGGTAAAGCCCTCTGAGTCTTCAGTTCTCCTTTCTGAGGACCTATTGTTGATCATCTCAGTAAAAACATAGCAACTGCACTAACAAAAACAGAAAAAGGAAGATACTAATATGCTAACAGAAAAAAAGGAGGCAAAAATACAAGTTAACACAGAGGTCTTGTGATTCCTTGCAAAATACCTACATGGTGTGCACTTATAAATTTAATTAAGACTTTCCTTTTACATTTCTGATACCAGCAATACTGCAGATGACTTTTAATGTGCATTTGACAAAATCCCAGAATGACAGCTACAGAATACATAGTATCACACTGTGAAAGAGGAATGAAAATAAAGACATTTTCTGAGAGCTGTAAATGGAAGCTTAAAAAGAACTGATTGAAGACACCTGGCTCTTTCTTGAGATAGAAAGAGCTACTACTAAGCATGGCACATTCAAAGTAAGAAATAATTTATACCCACTTACCTGTACCACTCATGGAATGGGGTAAGGAATAAGATTTCACAAAGATAGTGAAAATGCCTTCCTTACACATTTAGGTTTTCTAGGACCTAATCTTGCAAGTATGATTGTGCAAGGCTACTGATGTAGAATTCACTCATAATTTTCATCTTGCTCTGTAGATATGGACAGGCAAAATTGACTCAATAGGGATTTCAGTTGTTTATATCTCTTGGGAACAACTTGAGACCAAATCTAGATGTAGGTCCTATGAGATCTAAAGGCTGACTGAAAATATAAATTTCAGTTCCTCACTAAATATTGAAGAACCTTGCACTCAGCTTTTTTTGAGTGGGCAATATTTAACAGAAGTACTTTAAATATGATCCTGTTTCTTCCCCGAAAAATCAAATGTATCTTTAACTGAATCAGATATATCCAAGGCAGCACTAAATGCCTTCTGATATTATACAAGGACTTTTCAGGAATTAGTTTTCAAAGGATACATTGTACTTATTTTTTAATTCCACAGTTGGCAAGCTTTTGTCTTAGGAGAACAACCTTTTTTATTTCCTTTGTGAATTATGGTTTTGGAAACATCCATGTCACCTTGGTATTCAACATTTTTTGTAAAAGATTCTATTCCATACTTAAGAAAATGAGCTAAATATTTTCCTAGTGTAAAGACTGGTATTTGAATTAAGGAGGACACTAGTTAACTGTCTTATTAGTTTACTATTTATTCAGAATGCTGTATTGAGACTGGCATGGATTCTGTTGATGATAGAAAGACATCACAAAACAAAGTTAAGACTATGCTATAAAATTCCCATTCTAGATGCCAAATCTGTGCATAAATCACGATTCAAAAATGATGAATAGTTTCTGAAGACCATGAATGTAGGCATTTGCCCATTTTTTCTCATTGTTTGCTGAAATTTTTAAATATACATTTTTTTAATCCCCTGTGAATATTTTTATCAATGAAAATATTTGTTGTGGAATGTCTCTAATGTAATTCCCCAAACTCTCTGGCAGAAGTTGTGGCTATTCAACTTAAGTTAGGTGACCCAGCCTGTGTTACCTTTCCACTGTGCTTGCTAAGCTTTTTGACCTGGATCTCCACACATACAAACTGCTGCAAGTTAAAATGACCTTGGTGAATAGGGGAGTATGGGAGAGGTTGATTTTCACCAGAAAACCAATATGTGCAGTAATCTAAATGCACATACTTATGCTGAGGAGGTGATTATTATGCAGATCAGAGCTTAGCCAGACTGCTAAAACCAGCTGCAGCAATTTGTAGGAGGATGGTCTGTGATCTTTTGGAAATCTGTTACCTAATGTTTCTATGCCTTCTCCCATCTTCACATCATTTACTGGACTGCCTTCCTATTTCTTAACAGAAGTTCACTTCTAGAATTCTTCTCCTAACAGCCTTTAGCTTTTGGAACTCCTGGGGCCCCTGGTATGACTCTCAGATTAGGAGAAGGGATAGTGCTTTGAGAAAGCCAAAGGTTCCAGTAAAAGGAACTCTACCCTGTGTGTTGAAACTCAGGAACCACCAGGACATCCAGCACAGATTCAGACTCTAAAGTGATGAGCCAGATAGAGGAATATGTCGATATCGTTGATCACTGACAACCATGGAAAAAATCCTTGCAAAAAAAGGAATGTGCGTAATACTGAACGTACATCAAAAAATTATCATGTTAAATTATGTCTGACAGCAGGGAACAAATGAAAAAAATTCTCCACGGATGATGAAATCTAGAGTTAGTGGTCTGAACTGCAACAGCTCCGCTGACTTCACTCCACGTTATACTGGCCAGCTTTACAAACAACTGTGTTAAAAAATGTTAATAGCATAATTAAAATCAAAGCACATTGCCAAGAGAAAACCATAGCAGCCTTTTTGTTTTCTTCTCTTTCTTTCTCTTCCTCTAAAATGCTGGAATCTGAAATCTGATGAAAAATTGAGCACGGTATTTAATTTTAGCACTTCTGTGGATAAGGTTTGATTAAAACCATCAATTAAATGTATGCTGCACTCCAGAGGCCCTGACATCTGGTAGGAGTCAGGGATTGCAGCTTCAGAGATGGTATTCTGAGGAGCTCTTCAGCTCTGTCTTCAGAGATGGCCATTTCCACCCACATCAGCCCTTTGTTGTAAATACTGGCATACACCTCAGTGCTGTCAGTGCTCTGCAGTTCTCAGAGCTGGACCTGTCTCAAAAGCATTGCTTCAAGTACAAACAGATCCCACAGCGTATTAAGTGTTCTTAGATGTGGCTGTATTCTCAACCTTTCAATGACTTACCAGCGTGTTATACCAAATCAGGCATGGCGCCTGCCTAGTCCCTGAGAAAGGACATCGCAGGAGCTCCTGATAATGGTTTTTAAAGGGATTTTATTGAAATGTTTTCATAACTTCATTGTAAAATTAGCTCAAGTAGAATAAAATTCAAAGCAGTCTTTCTTTCCTCCTTTTAAACAACTCTCTTCTCTGTGTTTCTGGAAATGGTGCAATAGCATCGAGGTAGGTCAGGTAGTATTATGTTCTTAGCAATATTTTTTATACACAAGAATCCTTTCCCAATGTTCATTGGCATGGAAAAGTAAAGAGCCCTTTTTTCATTATCAGTATGTGCAACAAACTGTAACCTGACTTTTTCTTATTGCACAAAGAAATTTAATCTAAATAATTCAAACAATATTTTAAAAAAGATGCATGGAGTATTTAATGAACCAGCCGGTGAAGTTAACACAGAAAAAATTCCAGACAGCCAAACAGCAGTTACCAGCTAATTACACAATAGCTAAAATAGTACTGAGACTCCCTTCTCTTTTTATAAATTTATGCCTGATTGAATAATGGAGTATGCTATGAAACACAAAATGTGTGCACACTTAAACCACTGTGATCAGATCAAAAATCGAAGGACAAAATCGTGTTGATTGACATTTTATGAATAGGATAGCCCCAAGCCATGATTCAAACACACATGCCTGCAAAAATGGTGGCCTTGCTCCATTTTGAGGCTTTCAAGTATAATTTATATAGTAGCAAGCTAAGCATCTGTATACATGTTGCTCCTTTGTGCTCCAATGCATCCAGAACATGACTGGGCCTGTATTCCTGGCTGCACTTCTGGGTAAAAGAATCACCAATGAATCAAGACAAGCAGCACTTCCTAATTATCTTTCCTAGGTGACAAACTGAACTGCCTGTACATACTGCAGATTTGCTATATACTCAGAAAACACCTCAGAAACTGAAAGCAGTCAAAAATGCTTTCTCTCCACACCAAAAATATTTTGTTGCCTGTTACAATAGTGGTGGTCTGCTATAATCTTCTTGACTGGCTACTCTTGATATTGAATTTTTATAAGAGATTTTTCTAATTTCTCTATCGAGGAGGGAAGCTAACAGTAATAGAATAATAACTATATTTTTGTATACAATTCAGACTGGTTCAATGGGTTCAGACTGGTTCCAAATGAGCCTGAACAGTTTTATGCTTCGTGAGTTTGCATCATTCAAGAGAATTTATCAAAAATGAGTATAAGTGCATCCATGCTATTGGTAGATATAATTTAGCTATTTGAAGGAGAATTTAAAAATATTTTGGAACAGTAGAGATTTAAAAGCGAAAGGCAGACAGAGGGTTTCCTTTTTTGGTAGTCAAGAAGTCATTTATGTCAGTAACATTTGAATTAAGTATTACCATTTTCTTAATCAAGACTTTTTGAGGGACATTTTTCTCTGAGTATGTGGGCTAAAAAATTCCAGATACCACCTAGGGCAATTAGTAGCAGGGGAAAAGTCACTGAACCAGTAAATGGCTTGGAATATTTGATTTTAGTTATTGGCTCACCAGCTGTAAAAATGATTGAAAAGAGCTATAATACATTTCATGGTTTATTTTCTTCTTTCTGTGAAAGCACTGAAAGCAAAATATAAACTCAAATGATTGCTCAGACCCTGAAAAAAGAGTTAGACTTTTTCCTGGAAATAGGCATCTCCTGATGTGGCTGTTACAGGTGACTTCTCCCTCTGCACCCCCAAGGTTGTCTCAAAGATCCCTTTATGAAGGAGGCCACAAGCAATACTGTGAAACATTTCTGCTCTCCAGCTCTCCTGCTTTACAGTCTCTGTAAACAAACATTAGCTTAGATCAGAGTGTGGGTACAAGATAACCCCTTCTGCAAACAGTGTCTGACTTCTAAAGCCAACACAGCAAGTGTGTTGTCCTTCTGCCTGGACCCTTTGCTCTGGCCAAGGGAGTCTCCTCCTAACTCAGCAGTCAAAGGATTCTTTGATGTGTTGGAGCCTCTGTGCTGAGATCCCTGCTCAGGGACACGGGAGTGCTCCGGCTTTGTGAGGCTGAAGTGTCGGGTCAGGCTGAGGCACGATTTGCAAAGTTTGCCAAGGCTGTGTCTGATCTCAGAGTGCCTGTGGAACACCCAAAATAGAGCATCTGATGTACTGACATGCACATATCACTGGAATGGTGAGTGTCTTTGATTGCATAAAGGGGTACTTTGCAGACTCCTGTGCCTGTGACTCAGAGCAAAGACTTTCCAAATGTCTGGGGCTTATTCTGTTAGAAGAAGGAAAAAAAAAGGCAAGCATTTTCCTTTTATAAGTCCAAAGGAACATTTCACAATAAAAAATGCTTTTTGTTTTTTTAAACCAACTCACACTGGTATTTTTAATGTGTCTCTGAGCTCCCGATTAAGAGCCTAATCCAACTTTTTCAGAAGGGTGGGGGTCCTTGACTTTGTTGAAAATAAATATATCTACAAAACTATTTCTAGCTCAGAGAATGCAAAATTTTTGAATGGGATATATTCTTAAAAGGACCCTTATGATTTATTTATGTATATCCTTTTACTTCACAATAGTTCTTGCTGCTTGTCTTTTATACAAGAATCCTTTGGGTGTCAGTTCTTTTCTGTTTACTGTTTTCATTCTTGACTAGGAATTTAAATTATGAGGGGATTAAACTAGGAAACAAAGTAGGAATCTAAAATTTAGCCATGTATAAGTTACTTATATTAAACAGGAATGACCCAGTTTTCGCTGTAATGCCAGGATTTCAAAGAACAACTGAAATTATAGAGAGAAATGGAGATTTAACCCAATTTAAAAAAATCAATATATCTAAATATACAGGAAACAGTAATTTGTGGGTGAGTATTTTAAAAACCACTATAAAGAGAGGATAATTGGAGTGACAGAGGAAGATCTTTAAGTTATTGTTAATGGTATCATCTTAGTCCTCTATCTCTGTTTTAGTCCAGTCAGTAGAGCCGAGGCTTCATCACAATTTTCTGCATATTATACCCTAAGTTCATCAGAGCTTTGGAACTCCAGTCCAGAGCCTCCATCATCTAATACTGGCAATTTTAAAGATGAAAAATTAACAAGCTGTTCTTTTAAATTGAGTACAACTGGTTTGATGCCTGTGAAATTATTATGTCGGAGATTATTTTCCCTCACATAACCACCTATTTCTATCCAAGCTCTCTGATATTCCATCCCAAGTATTCTAAGTTTATTTTTGTGAAACAACAAGGTTTTGACAAAACCAGAAAGATGTATTTTCCTAAGAAGGATCCATGAATTTGCAGAATTGAAAAGAGAGCATTCCATTCACGACCCTTTATGTCACTGGAGTTGAGCCTTCCTGGACTTAGGATTCCTAGACCTGTGTTAATACAGTTCTTGCAGTACATTGCCTTTGAGTATAGGTCCATGATCATATTATCCTCATTGGCTTGTCCCTGGCAAGGTCTGCAGGACACCTGTTGAGGTAGCTGCAAATTTTTCAAATGCCACTCAGAGCAGCATTGAAAATGTCAAGGCTCTGCTCAGAGCCTTCCTGCTGCAAAAGCTGGCAGTCCTGTGAAAGTGAAACCATACTTAGTAGGTGGTATTAAGTGTGTTTATTTCTCAGAGCCAAAAATCTTCTTAACCCTCAAATCATATCAAATCTGAGATTAAATCAATGCAATCTCCTCACATAAACACTTAGAAACACACCAGGCTGGAGCAAGCTACTTGTTCTGCAAACTACTGAAATTAAGCTATGTAGCTCTGATTGTATTATTGAGAAAATTGCACAAAATTTCCTTTTTTTCTTTTCACTTGGCAAATCCTCCTGGTGACTTGAGCTTATGTCTGTGCAGTGGGTGAGAGAATGATTAAACATCTTGGGAGTTACTACATAAATCTGCTTTATCTTCATTTCCTCCATCTCAATTCCAGCTAAAAGGCAAATGTAAGAAGTTATACACAAGGGCAATTTCAGGATATATACCCAACATCTGCAGTTATTTCTGCAAAGGCTTTTAGTTATACACAATATTGTCTAGACAAAATAAAAAACAGTTTGCTTTCTGTTTAAATAAAAACAAGCTCTTAAATTTCAAAAAGCATTATGGAGTCTGACCAAACCTAACAAAAGCTAAGTAATTCCAAGATAAGTTTGATTGAATCAGAGCAACTTTGCTCAGTTCATGCTGGTCAAAAGTACACAAGTGTATCACAAGGCATACAGAATTGACTTTGACATAAAAGTTTTAGAGCTTTGCTTTTCACTTAAGATCTCCTTTTCATTTTTCAGAGCTTCTGACAGTTTGGGGTAGAGGTATTGTGATTAATGGGAAGTAGTTTACATGCAATCAACAGAAGGAATAAGAGTTAGCTCCAGTGATTCTAAGAGCTAATGAATTCTCTATTTATATAAACTCATTATGAAGTATTTCAAATATCTTCATAGCAATTTCCTGCATGATTTAGGTATTCTGTAATTATATGATTCTTAAATTTAATAATGTGCATCCAAATGTTTGCAACATTGTGTTACATTCTGTTCAATTTTATTGATTTTTTTCATGGGATCCACGCGGTTCATGAAGGAGAAAAAAGGGGACAATATCTAAATTATGGGGGGAAAAACTGAAGTGCTCTAGGTAACATAACACCTCTTTATATCTGAAAAAAATTACTGTGTACTGGTGGTGACTTCATTAGCTTCTGATCAAAATTAACACATTCAATGTGGAGAATTAGGCTCCAGTATTGACTTTTGTCAGTTTTCTTTAAATGAGTATATTCTCCAAACAATTTGTAGAGCTGACCCACAAAATCTTACATAGACTCTGATGTGGGGACTTCTATGAGTGAAATATTCTAAAGACAGAATAACCATACCCAGCACTCACATAGTGGAATTACAGCCTTGGTGTGGATATAAACAATTTTTTATCCAAGGGTGCTCCCACTGCAGAGCTGACTGTGGTTATAATCCAAAGATTCCTTCAAGCATTAGCTTTGTCCTTATGCACCCACTCATATATATCAGGAATAAGCTGACCATTTGGAAACAAAGGGTATTAGCTGCTCAGGCTGCATGTTTGCCTTGGAGCAGTTTGCCGGCACTAACACCACCATGCAGCATACCTCAAGTGAAATTCTGCAGCATGACTTCTCTTACCTACATTGCCCTACATTACTACATTAGTAGTTAAAATGAGTCTTGCCTTCAGGGAAGAAATGCATACCACTTTCCTATTAATTTTCACCTAGGTTTCCCATTTACTCAAGTGCCATTCACATAGGAACATTCCTCTTCCCCAAACACAGTGGTGCTTTAAACTTGAACAGGCTGGCCTGGTTTGGGGTGTAAATTAGAGTTTGGGTACTAATTTCACAGAGCATAATAATTTTCAGTGAAAAAACTGATCAGGACATATAGGTGTCCACAGTGACCTGTCTGCCTTCCTGTTGCTGTTTTCTCTGAATAATCATAAAATAGTTGAGTTTGGAATGGACCTTTGGAGATCATCTAGTCCAAAGTCCTCTGCTCAGATCAAGGTCAACTAGTGAAAGTTGTTTAGGGTTGTGTCCCTGTTGGTCTCAGTATTTTCAAAGTCAGAAGTTTCAAATTGTGGCCATTGCTTTAAGTCCTTCCACCGTGGCTCTGTTACCTTCACTGCCACCATCAGGTATTTACATATACTGTGATAGGATTCTCTCCAAGGTCTGCTCTTTTCCAGACTGAACAGCCTCAGCACACTCTCAACCACTCCTGATATTAAGAGAAGCTACATGACAGATTCTCTAAGATCTTTGAGATATTTGTGGCCCTTTGTGGTACTCACTTCATGTCCCTCTTATACTGGATTCAGCACACCTGATGTGGTCCCACCAGTGCTGCTTAGAGAGGAAGGATCAGTTCCCTCACTCTGTGCAGATGCTGTTCGTGCTGCAGCCCAGGAGGCTGTTTGCATTCTTTGCTGCAAGGATGCATCATGGGCTTATATTCAAAAAATGTTGAACATGAGAAAGGTTGAAATCTTTACTAAGCAAATACATTGCAAATTTTAAAGCCGCTTGTTTTGCTGAAGAACAAAGTGAAGTTCCCAAAAATCTTAGCAATATTATGTGGATTTGAAGAGCATTAATTTGTGATCTTTTTGCAGCATAATTATTCATGCCTTAGTTTGGCTACTTTGGTGGTTATCTATCTAACAATCCAACCCTGGAGTCATCAGGATGTCTTCTATACTAATGTGTATAAATGAAGAGAAGGAGCACTCCAGGTGCTCCATGTTGCAGTTTCAGTAAAAAAAAAACCCCAAAAAACATACCAAAGAAAGAATAAATCTGCTCTTTATGGAAGTAAGCATGGTCCTGTGTATGCAAGGTTCACAGCCATTTAGCAGTAAAACATGCAGAACCATATTTTAATATTATTTACATGCCAGCCTGAGTTTTTAATGTTTAACTAGTGTTAAACAACTGCGGGGTTTTTGTCTTTTTTGTTTTTCCTCCAGTTTTCCCTCTGTAAAATGCAGACAACTCTGTGTCCTTACTAAAGGAGAGCAAATCAGAAACTTGGAAAGCAGCTTTGAACAAGACAGGGAATCTTTTCTATTTGCACTTTTTGGACTCCATCTTGTTCTGAAACAAAACCTTTGTCAAATACTGCTTCACTCTAGTGCCAGGATTTAATCTTATTACTTAAAATCTCTGTTGGATTTTACAGACTTTTGTAATTAAAACTGTTCATAGTTTTCCCTCAGGACAAACTGAATAGGATCTTTAGGGTTTAATCCATTATTTTTTATTGATATTCCTTAAATCTCTTGAGGGTACTTTGTTTTTAAGTGCATGTTTGTTTTCATACACAAATACCACAGAAGGGCTTATCTTTAATTATATTTTTATTAGTATGTGTTTTACAGTTTTTAATATTTAATAAACCTAATTAATTTATAGCATGTGACATTTTACCCATTTTAACTAGTCGCTCTATGTGATAAAGACAGGACTTTATTATAAAGGAATTAAACTCATCCTCCTTCTACTAATTTTCATTGGGAAGATCACTCCTCAGCTCTGGAAAGTCAGGCCCTTTGGACTTTCTTTCAGGTTATGTGAAGTCCACACATTATAGAGCCCTGAAACTGGAGGTCTAATTTAACTGCTTATCCTGCAGCAATTAAAGAGAAGTAAACCTATCCCATATTCTGTGGTCTATATTAAATATTTATCTTTCTGATTTTGAATTTTTAAAAAAATTATGTGTGTCTTTGATTAGATTGATATTTACATCGCTTTTCAGAGTGGTCTTTGTCAGAAATGTGAGCAAAAATTTCTCATTATTTTAATATCTGTGTATTGAGAGAACCTTTCTTCTTGCTCATTTTACTCTGTCTCTTCCTATTGCACTATTTCCTACACAATGTGGCATTTTTAGAGTGTTTTACATCCATTCTTCTTGTTTGTGGACCAATGAATATCCTCATGCTGTGCTGCCTTTTCACTCTGCTATGCTGAACTAACAATTTTTCAGGGGCATTCTCCCCTCAGTACAAAATTCTATAACATCATGGCCATTTTTCAGTCTTTGCTTGGATTGATGGTATACTTTGAAAGACAGTTACTTCTTCGTGCTATTACTGAAATTAATTTTTTTTATTCTTAATACTTTGGAAGAAATAAATGTTAACCTGGTCATGTTATTAAATAATTATTTTTATGGTCACACTGTTATTTGTCAATTTTCATTACCCTAAGCAAACTGAAAGCCTAACATTACTGAGTTTTGCATGTCTCTTTCAGGGCAAAAATAAATAATTTGAAGCACTTTGCTTTGCCTTAGGCTATTTTGCCTAGGGAATTAATGATTGTAAAATTCCTGACTGAGCTATCATTCTGTTCAGTGCTCCAAACATGAGTATGTTTTTTGGCAATTGGAACAAAAAGACTAAGACAGTCATGCATTTTTTTAATGTATCTATCCCTTTTAGTATACAAGTAGCAATCCTATAAATACTTGCTGCTCCCTTGCTAACTGTTTTAATGAAGATTCTGCCATACCTGCAAGGCAAAATCCAGTTTTTAATTTCTCATGGTCCTTAATCTTTCTCTTTTTCTCATGATACTGTGTTGTAGAACTCTTCAATAATCCAAATATTGTAAAAATGTTTTTTAAAACTTATCATTTGCTCTAGCTGCTCTTTCTTTGTGCCACAATCTGCAACTTTACATTTACAAGTGCATTAAAACTGGTAGAAATTAATTTCATCATTATGGTATCTCATTTCTATGAGATATCAAATTTTACCAGTTTTATACCTAAGATTTTAAAAAAAACTGTGATAGACCATATCTGTTTCATTCTTCATCTAGATAAGTGTATTTGCTGTATGAGGTTTTCTGTATATGCCTAAATTAGATGACAGTGATGCTTTCAACAAGACTGAGTTAGCTTAGCACTACAGAGTATTGAGAAAGGAAATGTGAAACTCATTAAATAATTCATTAGAGAAAACCTCACAAGTAGTTGTCACATCCTCTGTAAATTCAGACTGTGGCAATGGCTTATAATTTAAAGGGTTTTTTTCCTAAAGGGCTGGAAATCCTCAGTGAAACTCCAGTGAAACTAAAGAAAATTTGTTTTCATTTCAAGTCATAGGGCCATAGAATATTTTGGTTGGAAGGGACTTTAAAGGACATCTCTTTCCAACCTGGCCTTGAACCCATCCAGGAATGGGGCATCCACCACTTCCCTGGGCAATTGATTCCAATGCCTTTCCACCTTCAAAATATAGAATTTCTACTTAAAATCTAATCTACACCTCCCCTCTTTCAGCTTAAAGCCCTTAGCCCTTGCCCTATCACTACATGCCCTTATAAAAAGCCTCTCTCCAGCTCTCTCACAGCCCCCTTTGGGTACTGGAAGGTGCTTCTAATCTCTCAGCCTATGTTCATAGGTGAAGTGCTCCATCCCTCTGATCATCTTCCTGGCCCTCCTCTGGACTTGCTCCATCAGGTCCGGGTCCTCTGGTGTGTTGGGGGCCCCAGTGCTGGATGCAGCACTGCAGATATGATACCATGAGAGTGGATAGAGGGAGAGAATTTCCTGCTGCCCATGCTTCCTTTGATGGAGCCCAGGATATAATTGGCTTTCTGGGCTGCAAGTCCAGGAAAGGAAAACATGGCAGGACATGTTGAGCTTCTTGTCAGCCACATTCCCCCAAATCCTTCTGCTCATGGTTGCTCTCAATCCATTTTCTGCCCAGCCTGTATTTGTGCTTGGGATTGCCAACCCATGTGCAGGACCTTGCACTGGGCCTTGTTGATCTTCCTGAGGTTCACACAGACCCTCCTTTCCAGCCTGTCCAGGTCCCTTTTAATGGCATCCCTTCCCTCCAGCATGTGGACTGCACCACACAGCTCAGTGTCACCAACAAACTTTCTGAGGCTGCTCTCAGTCCCACTGTCCATGTCACCAACAGAGATGTTGAACAGTGCCAGTCCCAGTACTGACCCCTGGGGAACATCCACTCCTCACTGATTTCCACTTGGACATTGAGCTGCTGTGGTTCCCTGGGTCTTCTTTTATTCCATTTATAAAAATAGGGATGAAATCATTGTCATTGTTTTCTAATGGAACTGAAATCTAACAGAAAACTCTGTTTTCTTCTTAGATTGGAAAACCAGAGCCTTATTGTCATTTACACTTGAATGCCTCTGCATCACTCCAGTGGTCTAATAGTGGTCTAAAGGACTCTGTGAGTGGATAGGAAGAAAGAATTCTTGAGATTATAAAGAATATTAATGGTCTATAATGCATCATCAAACAATTAGAAAAATGTTTTTTGCAAAATGTGGTCTATCAAAGAGTCTTTGATGAAAACAATAACTCATTTGAGAGCAACAAAAAGTTGAGTCAGAATAAGTATGCCTTCAGTGTTTCTAAATAGAGAGAATATAAGTAAAATCAAGGACATTTGGAAAATTCTCCAGTTTCATCTTTGAAAAGACACTAGAACATCTACACTTTTAACAAAGCCTCAAAATCTCATTGTTAGACTGTGTCTGGGAGGGGGAATCAAACCAAAATACTGATTGGTCAATAGTTAAAAATATTTTTTTCCATTAAAAATATTTTACATCTAATGGCTTGGGCTTTTTTATAGCCTAAACCTCCTTCTTCTGCTGTCACAAAATGGCATCAGAGCTCTCTATTTCTGCAATACTAAATATTGCTCAGTGTCAGCATCAGGCCAGGGTTATTTTCCAAGAGAAATTTTGTATTTTGGGGAAAGTAGAAAGCATTTTTGTGGCATGCTGATGTTTGAAAAACAATGGTTGTTTAGAATTGCTTAGAGGAGTGGAATGTCAGAAGTAGTCTGAGAGAAAATGGATTTTTTGGCAGCAGACAGGCAAAGTGGTCAAAGCCACGTGCTAAGTGCAGTTTGTGACATGGCTTTTTGATTTGTGCTGTACCTAGCACACCTGTGGATTTGGTAAATGTGCAGCAATATGGAGTTGTCCCTGTAGGCTGTCCAATTCCAAAATGTACATTTTAAATGTTGATTGCCATAACCAGCAGCCAGATGTTAAATTCCTGTAATATTATCAGTGTATCTAGAAAAATGTCAAACTTTTCTGGCTAACAAAAATTTGAATTCTCAATAAAGTTGATTTGCAGAATGTTTTTTCAACATTTTTCTGACTTGCACGATGAAAAGCTGTGGGTTTTGAAATGACTGATATACAAGATGGCTCTAGTTTAAACAACAGTGGAAGTTCCAGCCTGTCTGATTCTTGGTGGGGCTTCAGTGAATGATTTTATTGGAAATAGCTTAGTTCCATAAACCTAAATATGGAGATAGGAGTAATAATATTAAGTGCAACCAGATTGCTAAAGTAAAAATCCAACCACAATTACATCAAAACAGCACTGGACAAGTGTAGTTTGTTTTTCCCTTACAAGTATAAGCAAATCCTCAATTGTTTCAGAAAAATTCTGAAAGGCCAGAAAAATAGTCAATAAAGTGAGACAACTGGGTCACTTTGCTCTCTATTACAATATTCAAATGGCTTCTTCAGTTAGATAACTGGAACAGTGTTTTGACCACAGTTGCTTAAGTAGGGCTTTGCTTTGTTGTTTAATATCAAACATGAGAAAAGCAATCACATGCAAAATTTGAAAGTATCAGATTTTTTTGGGTGTAATTCTTTTATAACAGAATCATGTCTGCTTAGGTTTTCATGTGGGAAATGTGTAGAACTTGGAAGAAAAAAAAAAGAGCATTTTTTATTTCTCGTAGTTTAAATTTGATTGAATCTCAGACTCAAAAGAGTACTCAGGAAATGTGATGATATCTTGGTAAAAACAGGATAAGTTTTACTTAAAACAAAAGTAAAAACTGAAAATCCCTTATTTTTCAGGTTGCTCTGCTATATTAACTAGCATCTTCTATATCATGGTAGATGGATCTATCCATCTTCAGGGATATACAAGTTTCCCAGCTTGCAAAAAACTTAGCTCTGTCAACTTTTCCTCTGCCATTTCAATACAGTTACTGTGCTCAATGAAACATGATCCTGCTGTGGAGAACCAGACTATCATTATCTTGCTTCTCTGATTATCTAGATTTTCTCACTAGGTGGTAAACAGGCATTGTGTGGCACACACAATGAGAAAAAAGCAAATAACACAATATTAACACTGTAGTGAAGCAAAGTGGTGCTCAGGCTCTTGCATCCCCAGGCGTTGCCTTGGGTTGGAATCTGTTCAGAGCTGAGGAAATACAAGTGTGGCTCTGCAGAAACCAGGTCTGAGATTGAAAACCATCTATGCAGACCTGCTACACTTTGCTTTAATTTGATTCACATACCTCTCTTTAATTTGATTTCATAGAATCAGGGAATTAAGTTAATTAAGTTAAGCTTGGAAAATACCTTTCAGATCATCAAGTCCAATCCTCAGCCTAGCACTGCCATTCTGGTCACCATTAAACTGTGTCCTCAAGTGCCATATCCCCACCTCCTTTCAGATAGTTGTTGATAAATTCTCCCTGAGCCTCCTTTTCTCCAGGTTAACTAACCCCTCAGCTTCTCAGCCACCCCTGATCACACTTGTGCTCCCAAACCTTCCCCAGCTCTGGACACACTCCAGCACCTCAGTGTCTGTCTTGTAGTGAGGAGCCCAGAACTGAGCACAGGATTGGAGCTGTGGCCTCACCAGTGCTGGGTGCAGGGGACAATCCCTGCCCTGCTCCTGCTGGCCACACTATTGCTGACACCAGGATGCCACTGCCCTTCTTGGCCACCTGGGCACATGCTGCACCATGTTCAGACGGATTGACCAGCACTCCCAGACCCTTTTCCATCAGGCAGGTTTTCAGCCACTCTGCCCCCAGCCTGTGTGGGATTGTTGTGACCCAAGTGCAAGACTCAGAACTTTGCCTTCTGCAAAGCACAGCTTTTGTAGCTGTTTCCTTCCAGAAAGTCACTAGTGGTATTTTCCATGTCTTTTGGGTTAAGCCACGCATTAATTGATGGACCACTGCCACTCACTTTTCAACATTCTGGTTGGGGAAGGGACTGGAACAGAATCTAGTTACTATGCAAAAAAAATATGGTTGCTAATGTTTCTTGGCCCTTAGTATTTCTAGGCATATTTCCTTAAATTTTTCTAAAGATTGGCTTGGATCAAACCCTATTTGTCTTTTGAAGGCTTTGGAATTGTAGTGAAATCAGTATCTTCAATTTTAGGGTAAAGTTGTTTAAACTGCTTTTTTCCAAAGCAGATTTGGGAAGCTGCAGAAGTGACAGATTTTCTTTTATATCACTGCAAATTAATACAAATCCTTGCTTTGATGACACCTGCCCAGAACAACAAATTTACAATCTAAACAGATACACTTAAAATGCTGCAATCCCACATAGCTGCCCTCCGAAGCAAATTGATTTTTTCTAAGTGAAACTGTTGTCAGGACTTAATTGCTTTATGGTTCCTTGGAAAATGATACATGACATGAAGAATGTGAAAAACTACATTCTTACAAGTGTAATTCATCTGGATTTGATCTGAAGTAGAAAGGATGTACAAGCAGAAGAGGCTGAAAAGACAGACCTATTTATGAAGTTTACTCCTGGTCTTTTGTATATTCACTAAAACAGGTCTTACACACAGCTTTGAGTGATAGCTTTTTCAAGATATTTTCTTAAAACTCAGTAAAAGAAATCAATAAAAAACTAGAGAGATTGCTGAGAAATTAAGACCAAATATGTTATATGCATATATTATATATAATCTTAAATGCAAGTCCATCTTGTTCAAATTTGTTTTGGTATAACATTTGGCAAAAATGAATGATAAAAGGCTTTCTAAGGAAAATATTAATTTTCATAGGATAATTAAAGTGTATTTTCCTGCAATTTTTTTCCTTTCCATGTGCACAAAAGATCTGACCATCCCTGAGGTTTTTATTGACACAGGAAAAAAAAATTAATTTTGCATTAAAAGCCCCAACAGCAAACTATTTCCTTTTTCTCACTTGCCCCTTATCAGTTTCATCCATCAACACTTACTTGAGTATTTTCAAAGGCATATGGTGATCTCTTTACATTTTTTAAAATGTAAAATTCTATTTTGGTGCAATTCTGAGGAAAAGCTTTGCTGAAGATTTAGGCTCCTTTAAGGGGATTTTGGAAATTCTAGGAATGCAAACACCCTCTCACCACAAAAGCCATCAGCCATTCCAGTATTTTTCCTCTTTTCCTTTCACCCTTTATTTTTTGAGGCTGAGACACAGAAAAAAGAAAAGCACACTAGAAAAGCAGCTACATTTTTGTAATAAGTCAAAGGCCCAGCTTCACCTTTCAATTGCTTGAGTGCAAATCTTCTAGACATTGAAGCCTGAAGGGATCCTCTGAGAGTGAACCAAAGCCTGAAGAATCCTCTGGTATCAGAAGAAATTTCATGGACAGAGCGATTCCAGGCAACAGAGGGTTAAGTTCTGAAAAGCTTCCAGATAGGTCTCATGCAAATTTCTGACCTGCAGAAATGTGGAAATTCAGCTGCTTCCTGCAAACTGCTTTCTCTACAGTCATTACATTTCCACTTGCTGCTCCTCTGCAACTTCTGCACTTTCGAGGCTCTTTTCCAGCTAAAGCTTCTGTGTATGGGAAGGAGAAACAGCTACAGCAGTCTTTATGTAGTCTTAGGTTGTAGGCAACTTTCTTTCTTCCATTTGTTATTTTTTCTTGCTTTTAATTCTTTTTTTCTTGTTCTTTCTCCTAGAGCTTTCAGTGTCATTGGAGGTGTGGTGCATCTTCACACCAGCTAGCCAGGGAAGCTCTGCCTGCTCTGGATTTAGATGCTAAACCTGAATTGCTTCAAGACCAGAAGAAAAGGGATTTTAGGGCATTTAAATAATTTAAAGATTTGGAAAGCCATCCCAGAATTCAGATTACTTGACCACCAATTGGCCAACATTCATCTAGACATGCTACATTTACATCAGATGTGACAATATTTGTCAAGGTCTAAGGGTACATCTCATTTTTCCTGCAAAGCTGCATCTCCCATGATGAGTTGTAATAACTATTGTTTCCTGTGACAAACCTATGTTATACATACTGTTATAACAGTCCTTGTAGAGCTATCCCTAAGACTAGAGTTCATGCCCCACTGCTGTTACAAGCATTATAGAACATGCATTTAAATCCTATGAAGTCAAAAGCTCTCTGGTTGAATGTGCTATTTTTGGGCTGAAGATGTTAAACAAATGCACTATGAATAAAAAATGCAGATCAACTCAAAACCAGTGTGATATATCAACATTGTAGGGTACTATACAGATATGTATAAGAACACTTTGTATACTCTTCTGGCTGAATGGCTTCCATAGAACATTCTTTAAAATGTTCCATTGTAGGAGTGATGTTTACACCAGGTGCAATAATTTCTTTAATAGATGTTTTGTTTTAATCTACTGAAAGTGCTGAAATATTTACTTGGTCCTTTCAAGGCCAATAACCTTAGAATATTTAGAAGTTTTATGTACAGGAAATCATACTTGATTTACTGATACCTCTAAATGTATTCATCTCTTTTTCTCTTGTTATCACATTAGAGTACAATCCCTGCTTTGCATTTATGGTGCCTGTAAAACCCTATTCCATTTATCATTCTTGACACATACCTGCTTGCTCTTCCTTAGAATGAGCTGCTTTCAGGTAAAAATAGCTCTTGGCTATAGATATTTTTATTTTTCAGTAAAATTTAATATTTTTATTTGGGAAATAAATCTTTGTCTTCAAGACTACTTTTTTGTAACTCACTGCAAATCATTATGACGAGCTAAACCCACAGATTCTTTGAATGTCCAGCATAAGTGTCTGTGGTTAAAGGTTACTTATTTTCTAGCAAACAGAGGTCACTTGGTTCCTGCAAGTGTTACAAAATAAACACTTTGTTAGGATTTGCTTAGAAGCATAATCTTTTCAGCATTGTGTATTTTCTTAACACTTGCATTTGGTCTGTTTGTTTTTTGTTTTTGGGTTTTTTTTCCTAGAAAATTGAAAGCTAATATAAGTCACTATTCATGAGCCTTTGAAAGATTAACATTTCAGCTTTGTACTATTCATTATGGAATGGCACAATCACTCATCCATCCAAGTCCAATCACACACAGCTATGCAGGATGTCTGATGAACAGGAGCACTATGATGCTTGCAGAAGTTAAGTAATAACAGAACTAAATTTTAGTTTCCTTATGAGTGGGCATATGCACACAATTTTTGTCTTAGGGAAGCAGGTATTTTTCTTCAGAAGCTTTCTGTCTCATTCACAGAATGAAAATCTCATTCTAATCTTTATTTAACAAGAGTACTATTTTAATTTTTCTCTTACTTTGCAGTTGAATGGATGGCCCCATGTTATTTTAGTGCATGTTATTGAAATTCTATTCTGTGGTTGTTTCCATAGTGTATTTCTCCTTATGTCCACAACTATAATCCTGGAATTTCTCATTGGTTTTCACAAGATCTCAGTAAGAACAGAGGAGAGTATTATCTATTATCAGATAAAACAAAACAGAAATGTGGAAATGTTAGAATTAGAAGCTTCCACTTTTTATGAGCACAGACTTTGAAAACATGTGCTTTTATTTTTCCTACAGGTGAATCTAGTACTCATCTAATATGGATGGAGGAAAGTAGGCTCTTTGTAAAACATAGCGTAAATCCAGAAATTTTATATCCCACCATCTTGATACCAACATTGTTTCCAAGCTTTTTTGCTGATACTTGTGTTCAGAAATTTGGGAAAAAGCGATGCTCAGAGGCCAGAGTTCCAATCCACATCTTGTACAGGAATATCCTTTGAAAGAGATTTGCTTTTCTGCCCAGGTTTTGCTAGCTTCAACTCTGCTGCTCATCTCCTTCTGGCTGTCTTTGTTGTAGTCCTGTCTCTTCCTTACTACAACTCATCATCCAGTTCCATTCCTCTCATCTAAATAGACACAGTTTCTGCTTCTACCAGATTTTTCCATTTCAGTCTCATTTTCATCATAGTCTTGTCATACATTTCTCAGCAAAGCCAAGTCTCTGTTCCGGCCCCAGCCCTTGCCTGGTCACTACTATCTGATCTGGTTATGTCATATACTGCCCCCTTCTGAAACACCCAGCTCATTTTAATCTCACTTCCCAATTCTTGTCCTGGGTTTCTCACACCGTTTTGATGTTGATCTCTCTTACCAGTTTGCATTCAGATGCTATTCAGTGATTATCCTCCTCTGCAGTGTCAGGTCCTTCAGGGTTGAAGGTGTCCAGAGCACTGAGAGAACAGTGCTGTACTGGGGAGTGTGTCTGCTCAGCTATGCATTCCAATTCAGGAAATAGGAGCTATGCATTTTTATTTTGCCTTGGGAGAAATTGTCTAATTCCGTTCAAAGTCATAATAAAACATCTCCTGAAAGAAACCATGAGAAATGAGAAGGTTTCAGTTCCCTGTCTCTGTCTTTCTGTGACCTCTGAGACAACAAGGTTGAACCATGCTTCTCCTGGGTCTAGTAGGGAAGGGGAGGGCAAGAAATGCCTCCTGCCTCTCATGGCTGCCAGACATGGTGCAGTGGAAGAACTGCTCCAGCAGGAGAAGCTGGAGTGGGAAGAAGCCATTCCTGTGCACAGGTCTCAATTCCCTGGTTTGTGTCCCTTGTAGCAGCCTTTCCTGGGTGCAGCCTGTGAGGAGAGCTGAGGAATGCTCTCTGGGGCCATGGGCAGGGGATGGGGATCTGTGAGGAGCATGGCCATGTTGGTGACCTTTGGTGACTTTTCCTGGCATGGTAGAGATGTTTCCCTCAGCTTGTCCTGCTGTCTGCCTGCCAAGCCAGCCCCTCAGCCAGAACCCTTGCCACTCATCTGTCTCGTGAGTCTGGAATGGAGGGATCATGTCAGCCAACCACAGAGATGTGTGGTTTGGGCAGGAGAGTCCAGAGCTCACTCTCACCCCATTCCCTGTGATCCTGCTCCATGCTCCTTCCCATCCTCTCTCCCCTCTGCTCAGACCTGTGCTGTCCCTCTGCTCACCAGGCCCTTGAGCTGGTGGCAAAACCAGAGCACTGGTGCCATCAGACACACACTGCAGATGACAGCCTTGCTGTAGATCCAGTTAAGTGGTGTCAGATTTTTTAAAGTTAAAATGGAAATGCTGCCTCATTTGCACTGCTGGTTTTCAAACCATGGGGGGTTCTAAACCTGTTACAATACAGAGAAGAAAACTTCAAAGTCCTAAGAGAAAACAGAAGTCAGATAATAACTGCAGGGAAGGGGTGAACAATTCCCTGATGAGGAAATAAGAACAAATCAATAAACTGCTATTTTTATTTCTCACAGTTTGGGGATGAAAGATACCAGAACTTCAAGAATTACCAGTGTACAAGCACTTAAGGAGGTGTTTCAAAGGAGAAGGAATTGTCAAGTGTCTGCTTTTATCAATCATGCAGCTTTGAGATGTTACTGAGGGTTTCTGTCACTTCCAGACCTCCCAGTCATGTGTGCTTGCTTGGCTTTCTGAGTGATACAGGTCAAGGGCAAAGTGCCATGCAAGAGTTTTAAATTTAGTGATTCCCAAAACACAATTGTGTTGATGAGGTAACCAGCATAATGATGTGCTTTGTCATTTTATAGAGTAATTTTTAAAAGATTAAAAACTTTTAAAATTTGGAAGACACAGTAAGGCATGAATGTTTGGCAAGAATTTCATAGATCCATCAGTAAGGCAATGAGACAAACTGATTCTGTTTCCAAGGGCTTTTTGTTTTGTTTTGTTTTGTTTTGTTTTTTATTTTCAAGTGCTGCTCAAATATGCCAGATTAACAACTTTTCAGAAACTGAAGTTCTTTATTACTGAACATATATTGAACCATTCAGGACCCCAAAAAATAGTTAAATTTTTCTTTATTGAACTGTACTGCAGTTTAAGGAGCTACCCTCAGCTTGACAAGCTTAAGGCGTTGACCTGTGGGGCATTAAATGAAGAAATAAACTATTGCTAAGGTTACCAAACACTGTACTTGAGTAAACAGATGCTTCTAAGAGCCATAACTCACATACAGTTTAAAAGAAGCAGTATTGCTCAAATCATGTGAGTACTTGATAATCTCAGATTCCCGTTTCAAGTTAAGTGCTGTGGTGGACAACTTTCTGAATTGCATATTTTTTGCCTATTAATGCTTTATTAAGGAATTAAAGTCTGGGAAACGAATCTGTTTGAAATCAACATGTTTCCCAATAGTTACATAGAGAAACAACATAAATCACAAAATACATTATTTTCTCAAAGGAGGCCTTGGCATATACAGACATCCAGCTTCTTGTGGAATGAATCACACATAGAAGCTGAACTGCTCACTTCTATAGTGACTCATTTTAATACACTTAGACCCTGCTCAAGAAACAAACAAATTCATCAGCACAAATATGCCCCGTCTGCACTGTTTATTTCAATCACTGCTGGTTCTTATCATGTTATGTTTTGTGTGATGGGGGGACCCAGTGCCTGATAATGGACATAAAGCCATGTGTAGTGTGAATGGAATGAAACCTTGTCTACTTTTCAATTCATGCACCAGTGTGGAAAACATTTCTTATTGTGTGAAAACTTCAAGGAAATGTTAACCTGGCTTTGTAAAAGGAGCATCAGCAAACTTGTGGAAATGAATAGAGATTGTTTTGACCACTTCAGCTGGAAGGCATTTGGTATCTGAAGCAATCTATATTGTGTGGTTTTCATTACCCTTAGTTATCATGAAAAATGGGAGAGGATAATATCATTAGGCCACTGACAAAACCTCAAGCTCATAATACTTTCTGCTGCTGAAATTGATAGTTTGTAGATTGTATCTTATTGGATATTACTGTAATCCAAAAAATGAGAGATTAAGTTAGATATCCAGTCACCTTTTAAATGCTTTTTAAAGCAGCCTGGTATATGTGAATATGCTGAGTTTTTTCTCTTTGGTTTAAGCATCTTGAGTAGGAGAATCTGACTATACATTACTATTTACATTTGTCATCTTTTTCATTTTCTGATCATCTCATTTTTGTTGTGTTTATTTATGTAGGCAACATCTGGAAAGGCCATCAATTTGCAGAATTTCCCTCTAAGGTAATTTTTTTGTCTACTGTCAGAAACCAGTAGAATTACAAGCACTTTCACGTATTTTAGAAAATCCAAGAAAAAGAGTATGTTTTAAAGCTAAGTAAGACTCAATATTGTCTATATTTCTCAGGTAAGTTTCAGTGAAATACCATACTACCTCTGTGTATAGAGTCTTACATGATGTTGCAAATTGCACTGTTGTGGGATACATATGTAGGAGTCATTTAATCATTTTATGCTTATTAATCTAGAAGTGTATCTTGTGTAACATTATCACATTTACTCCTTTTTGTTCTCATTGTAAGCTTCCAGTTACTTATCCTTTCAGTGTTTCCCTGTGGAAAAGAATGATTTACTCTAAATCCATCTTTTCTGCCATATGAAATGATTGACCATAGGAGAGGTTGGAGAAGAGCTGCTGAAAAAGGTGGGAGGGAACAAGGACTCTGGGGTCACTGATTTCATTGCCAAAAGATTACAGCACAATTTTCTACTTCAAATAAGATGCCTTAAACAACAGTTTTGGATCATGCTTACTCCACAATTGGACTGTATCCCTTTTGTTGTGCAATATGCAAGTTTCCAGATAGTGACAATACCTGCCAGAAATAATGTCCAGGTACAGGGTCTTAAATTTTGGGTAACTGGTATAATGAAATGCTCCAAAGAATCACCAGCAAGACTTGCCCATATATTTGGCTAGTCTGATGAAAATCTGTTAAGTCTAAATTTTATTCATTCTGCTTCCAGGCTACTTTAACTTGCAAGAGAGGAGGAACACAGGCATAAGAATTAACTTCTACAATTTAAATATATACCCAGAGTGGTTTTTTATATAGGATTGAAGCTGGATCTTCCTATATATTTCTTGCCAGCTCGCCAACTTAACTTAGTAACACTTGGCACAGCTAAGAACTATTTAAATGAAAGTGCAGTTGTGAGTTTGTGGGAGGTATGAAAGATCAAATAACCCAGAGAATGAAGTCCATTCTCTTTTTTCAATATGGTATTTTGCCATATCATGATGTAGGCATATTTTCAGACTAATACAGAGAGCAGGCCAAATAAAGCTCCCCATAAAGGTACTGCTTGTAGATCTTGACATCAACAACACATTAAAATAATAAAGTATTGAAGTAGTGAAAAATAGTGGACTACTGAAGGGAAAGTGCTATCAAAGCATATGTGCCCAAGTGTCCCAACAGTCTCCTTTTTCTCTGGAAAAATATGTGTGCTAACACATATTCCAAAGCTTCATTCTACCTGATGTGTCATTTACTGAATCACTGTACTCTCAGTGTACAAAGAAATTGTGAAGAGGATGTTTGTTTTTCTGACTGGGGAGAGAAATGTGTGATTTCTCTGAGTTTCCTTTGTAGATTACAAGTTGACTAGGCTTGACATAGCTGAAGGTGACCTGATTTTCAACCTGACAAATTCCATTGACTGTGACAGAAGGAAGTGCTACAGAAAATATGTAGAGTGGCAGGATATAATCAATCCAGCCACTCAAGCTAGGTATGCACAATGCCTCATCTTAGAGATAGCACACTTGCAGCCTTTAAGCTTGTCCAGTGATATTTCTTCTTCAAGTTTCCAAATTCTTTCATTAAGCACAGTAAAAGTTGCACAGACCAGAAAGAGTGGTGACAGCCCAGTTTGAAAGACTATTTTGCAGTATGATTCCATGGCCTGTCTAGCCAAAATCTTTAAAGTCTTAATTTCAGATAGTTGCTACTAAGACTTCTAATCAGATATTTGAACACTGTATATTTAAAAAATTGCATCTGATAACTGGCAAAGAAAACTGTCTGATTTGAAATACTTTAGGTGCTTAAAACTTCCTGATCCAGAGTCACCTGCTGTGAAAAGGAATTGACAGCAAATGATTGATTAGAAGAATGTTAAAAAGTTTTTCTAACATGTGCACTTGCTGATGGTTATTTTATTTACAGCACCTTTCCCTCCAAACATTCAAACAAGGTACCTGCAACACAAATTTGTACAAATCTCATGAGTTTTAGAGGTGTTCCCACTTTTAGAAATTACATTATGTGTATTACTTGACTCATCTTTTCCACTTCTCATTTGTTTTGAGTTGCTCAGTTAACAGTTTTTCTTCCTAAAAGCACACCAATTCAATCAGGACTGTGCAAATCACTGTAACTTTGCAGTTTATGTGTTGTGTTCTGTAAGAAAGCCAAATTTTTATACCAAAAATGTAAACATTAAAAAAAATTCTCTCATGCTACTCCACTGCCTCTTCTAGCTGTGGTTTGTGAGAAACCATCAACGTACATTTTAATTCCAGGAAAAAAATCCCCTTGAAATTCCTAGAAAAATCTTGAGAAAACTGTGAATCCCATTCTCCTTTTATGGAGAAGGGAAAAAAAAGCTTTCCACATGATGCACTACTTTTGTGGAGCACATTTTACTGCTTAACTTTGCAACACCTTGGAACATGAACTGTTTTGTTCACAGCTATCAATTCCCTGAGGTGGTGGAGAGGTAAATGTTGTGACAGTGGTGGTAAACCCCTTTGTGGATCAGTTCCATGGTAAATAATTCTGTTGATGATGCAGAACACTGTACAGAGAATCCCAGTCTTCTTCCGACTCTGTTTCAAGCTTCTGGCATATGATCTAATTCTGTAAGTAGGTAAATGTTCTTAATTGCCTCTTGAGGTAGCTTTACTTTTTTTTATTTGGGAAAATGCCTTGCTTTTACAATTGATACCAAGGAGTAGTCTGAAATGCCCACCAGATTTTTGAGCTGGGTCATCCTGCTCCTTTATAACATGTGTTTTGGGTTTTTCTTTCAAACACTCTAATGAAAAACAACAAAAAACAAAAAACAATCAACTCAAAACAAAGCAAAGCAAAGCAAAGCAAAACAAAACAAACAAAAGAAGTGTGGTTGGGAAAATATGACACTTGCATCCCTCTCCAGATTTTTAGTTGAATCAGTGGTTAATAAAGCCACTCCTTCCAAGCTTTGGGTGCAGCCTTGCAGCTCTTTAATGAAAGCTTCCCTTATTAAGGGTTTGTTAAAACATGAGATATAGGCAGTGAGGTGGGCTTGTAAACTTGGTTTGTAGGAGCAGCATGGGTCCTTCATGTCATTTGAAATTCCATCTGAATAGGCAGCAGAGGCTGTATTCAAGAGAGCACTGCCTTCCAGTGTGATAAGAGTACATGTAAGTGCTTCCATTGAACAGAGAGGTTCAAGTCCATGCTAAAAATAAAGCATGTCTGTTCATGGTTTAGTGAATCAAGAGTGGTTTGCTGTGAGATAACCCCAGTAGTTTTATCACTGCTATGCAAGTGTTCAGTACAGTAGTTCTGTAGAAAAGCCCAAAACTGTTATTAATTTCATTCCCAGACTGATGCAAACATCCTCTCACCAGGATATAATTTCAGCTGCTCTTTTAATAGGCTGAATCTGTAAAAAAACTCTCCTCTGTAGCCTTCTGCTAGGAAATTGTTATTCCTTTTTTTATTTAAAATCAATGTACATGCTTCCAGTTATTTCTTGTTACACAAACCAGGTCTTACTACAATTAATAATTTGTCCCAGGTTGTGATTGGTTTTTTAAAAAGAAGTTAATGTTTTTTAGTTCTAAAGAATATTAATTGTACACTATAGTCTTGTAATATTCATGCTATGTTCCTGTGAATTTCAGTGAAATTCACTGTGAAATTTTGCTACAGCTTACAATGCTATAGCAAAGCAGATTGCTTTACACAGTTGCCATGAAATCAAAGGCATCAAGCCTGTCAGAAGAAAATTTATTATGTAACTCAGCACCTGAAATTATACTGAGTGAAATAATTTTCAGATCTCACCAAATTAAATCAGATAAGCTGTGGCTGGGTAAATAGAAAGGTTATAAGTAATATTATCTTTGAGAAGGTTTTTTTTTGTTTGTTTTTTATCCATGTACATTTTGGCTATCTTCTGGGAAATTACTTAAATATTTGCAGGTAAAATAACATTAATTTCCAGAAATTGCTGAAGTCATGCATCTATCTATCTATCTATCTATCTATCTATCTATCTATCTATCTATCTATCTATCTATCTATCTATCTAATTTTGTTTTTTAATCATAAGTTCATTTTATTATTCACCTGAAAAAGGTACTTCAGATTTGAAGTAACCATACAGATTAGTGTCCTTGTTGAATTCATTACTCCAGATTACAGAGAGTTAAATTATTTTTAATTGAAAAACAAAGCCTTATTTTTTTTACTTAAATAATTAAGAAATGGGTAAATAGTATTTCTGTAGTGCCTTTACACAAGTTTTTCCTGTAAATCCATGTTGGATATCTCATCTCGAGTCTGCCAGGCTGAATGGAAGACCAAAAGTCACATTAGCAGCATAGTTTTATAGGCCACAGATGCAAGTATGCTGGATAAAATGTTGAAAGGATAGAAACAAAATAACACAAAGAAGAAAAAATGGAATCAGCTCCAGCTCTCTACAGTGTAAACCACTATTAGTGGCCTTGAACCCACAAATGCCTTTGTGCAACTGAGAAACACTGGGAGGTGGAAATAAGCCACTCCCGTAGTTCAGAAAACTACAGATAAAATATATTTTCTAAAAAGTAATTTATTTTCTTAAAGTAATTTCAAATAGTTTAGGTGTTTGTTCCTTGCTTTTTAAGGTACTTTTCAGGGTAAAAAATAAATTACAGGGTTAATACAATATTTAAAAAAATCTCAAAATCATATTCAGAGACACCAAAGTCAGAATTTTCTTGAATCTTTTTCTCTCCTGACATTTGTAATGCTTTGTTTATCACATCACATCACATCACATCACATCACATCACATCACACCACATCACAGCTTAGCTCATTCATTAGTTGTCCTAAAATTGTCTCATTGTGGTAACAGTACTTCCATACAACCTTAGGCAAAAGCTTTTTATACTTTCATTCTTCTGGTTCATTTAGTAGCAAGAAACTTTTCAGTCAGAGTTAAAAACAAAACAAAACACACTCTAAAAACTAGAAGAAACCAAGCATTAGTCTTTCATATGCACCAAAAATGGGAGGAGTAAGTCAATGGCCTGATCTCAACCTGGAACCTCTGGCAAAGGAACCAAATGCAGAACGTTCAGATTTTTGGATGAAAAGTGGAAGGAATTTGGATGAAAAGTGGAATGGAACCATAGGGTCTGGAGCTCATCAGCTTGCAGGAAGTAGCTACTAGAAAACTGGGTTAGAGTAATTCTGGTCTCTGAAGGTGTCACAAACCCACCGTGGTGGCACCACACCTCCTCAGCTTGGAAAGGTGACTTTCTGAAGTTCTCAGGAGCATTCCAAGCCCTTAAATTAGAAAGAAAAATGCACTACCCTTGCATTGGCATGAGCCCACTGAGGTCCAGAAGGCTGAGGTGGTCATAGGAGTTGCTCTTCCAGCACTGGATCATTTACAGACACCTCCCATCCCTGCCCTTCCATGCTGCAGCTCTCTCTCTCTGGAGGATATTCCTACAAGACTGTGAAGCCCACAAGGTGAAATGGAGAATAATATGGTGAGTTTACAAGAGACAACATCTCTCTAACTCTCTTCACCTGTGGTTAAATATGTATTTTGCTCAAGTATTTCTTAAAAATTGAGATATTTTGGGTGCAAATTAGATAATATTTTTTTTTTTCCTTTGAGATGTGCTTGCATCAAAACAGATCTATATCTTGTCCTGGATTCTTACAAAGTTCATGTTTCTTCCTTCCAAATTTTGAGAAATCCTTACATAGCTGAGGTGCTGGAGATGACCTCAAAGACACTGATTAATATTCCAGAATGCCAACGGCAGAGCACGAGGAGGAAAGTGGGTTACTGAGGAATGGCAATAATCACTCAGTAACTGAAGTTGTGCCACACTCTGCTATAAATTTTCACTTTGACACTGTATCACCATGTCTACCTCTCCACCCACAATATTCTGCTGGTAGAGAAATCCTGGAATTAATGAAATTTAACACAATCCATCTCATCTTGGAGAAGACTTTTAAAATATGAAAATATGTTTAAACCAAAGAGGAAGAAGGGATATGAAGTCTCACTGTTTGTAGGATTGGCAGCATTTCAGTAGTGTATATGAAAATTTAGTTGCCTTTGGTTTGCTTGTCCTCTCCCCCCAGTGGTAACTGACTGCAAGTGTGGGAAATATAGCAAATACAGTAAATCAATCAAAACTTGAACCAGAGTGTACTGGTCTGTGCAGTAATTCAGTTAAAAGGTGAATGCTCTGTGGGAACTGAGCATGCCCTGTACAGTCTGAATCCACAGTAAGACCTGTTGTGTTATTGCAATCCTTTCTTCACTGTAAGAACACTCATATTTTTCAGAGGTTAAACTGGCCTCATTCAACTGAAGTTTTGCAGACATCAGAATATCTCAAATGGTAATAACTGAATCATCCTGAAGCATCCAAAGTTTCATCCAAAACAGCTAATATTTGCTGAAATCTGGAACAGTTACAGAAGTTTGAAGTGCTGAAGAACATTTATTTCAGGAAGTAATTAAAATTTTGCCAATCCTGAAAGGACATAAAGAAGTTAGTCTTAGTAATTTCATCCTTTAAATTATTACCACAGTACAGTAATCTAATTTTTACTTGTGCTAGTAGCTAATAGCTTTTTTCTTATTGTCTGTTTGTATATGTCACTAGGTCCTGGAGATCTCAACTGAAATTATAAACACATTGTACTTGACACAGCTGTGATAAAAAATAATCATGGGCCCAAAATCTGATATGGATGATCTATAATTTTTCTTGGTCTACGATTGAAGACCCATAAAAATAGCATCATTATAAATCTTCTAAATTTCAAAAGTGATCTTATTTCTCCTTAGGCCCCTTACACTGCTTTAACCTCAGGCCTGTTCTTCTTCCCATGACTGTTTTCAGTCTTTTCTTTAAGATATTATCAATGCAAGGCTCATCAAATGCCAGGAATTTACAGATAATCCCCAATGTCATCAAAAAGAAAGCAAACTTCCAATAACTTTGTACACCTCATGTCACTTTGGCTTTAAAATTCCCTGGGAAATTTGGTCAGCAACCAGATTAAAATAAACATTTAAGCATTTTGCAAATGGCATTGCAGTTCTGTTTTTCCAAAATTCTTGTCGTGTCCTTGGCTTATAATATCATTGACATGACTTGGTCATATTTTGTTAAGTTGACCTCGCCGAGGAGAAGGGCAATTTTAGGACAAGTTTAAGAGGCAACAAGAGGTTGTTTTTGAATGTACAAAGATCATCATTTGTCCTTATAAACAGTGCTAGATCTGAACTGTTCTCTCTCTAAATCCAGCTGCTAGGTCATGGAAAGCATTGGCTTCCTGGCATAGGAAGTAGGACAAATGCAGAAGAGAGGGTGAGTGTGTTTGGTGAGCAGAATGGAGATTGCTTGAGAGGTCAAGTAGTGCAAGGATTACAAGTGGGACAGGAACTGGGAGGCCATGAGAAAATGATGTAGCTCTAACTTGTCCCAGTAAGGTGATACAAGGGCCAGGACAAGGACCTGTGGAGCTGGGCTGTTGGATGAGAAAAACCAAACCACAGTGTGTTTGTGTCTTCCTTCTGTTCCTTTTGACCTGCATTCTTTTGAGACCATTTTTAGAAAGCTTAGTCACTGAGTGGCATTAGCAATATATTTCCTGGGTGTTCTGGGACTTTCTGAGTGTTGCAACCTCAAATGTTTCTTAGGAAAGTGTTTTATTTATGAAGCATCTTTAAGTAGTAAGGTCAGTACTCTGTTTTGGGGCAAAAGCTTCCCTCTTGTCAACAAGAAACTATCCCTGTATTATGTCATTTTCTCTTCTTGATTGTACATTTTCTTAATAATGATGGTGACTTGTGTATTGTCAGATAAATAAGTTACAATTCACTAGACAGAATTTTGAAGAAGGGGCAAGAAAAGTATATCAATCCTGATAAGAAAAGTGTATCAATCCTGATAAAAAGAAACAGCTAAAATTTGCTGAGTTTATTTTGCTGTAACTGTATGTATATATTACATATTTTAAATCCTCATGCTTTGTTGTTGGAGAAAACATGGTATCAGAAAGCTACAAGACAAGAATATTTTCTATATTTTCTATATCGTTTTACAGAGAAGTTTTGTCTCTCAAGAATTCCTTGGAAAGACTTGGTTTCAGACAAGCAAAACTATTTAAAATGTTATCTATTTATTTATAAGTCATATATAGCATATATATGAATTGTAAATATGATCTTTTCAGGAATTGCCATGGAAAAAAGAAATACTTGATAAAACATGTTATTTAGTTAGTGATAAAAAGTGTTATTTATGGGTAAAATCATCAGAAAAGTCCTCTCCAGCACTATCTGCAACACACTTGCCTTCTGCAAGTCATCTGTTCATAGCACCAATTTATCGCTCCAATAATTGAGTGTTTTGTATAAAAACTGAATATCTACTATTTTTTATGATGTAATGATAAATTATACACAAATGTCTTTTAACAGATGCAGAATATTTTAGTGAACCTTATCTCTGATAGAAATTTTCATTCAGGGAAGTCTAAGTTAGTTTGATAGGGCCCACAAGAAAAGTTAAGGAATGAAGTTCTACTGGGTTTATAACTTGGTAAATTACTTTAAATTAGTTTGAAGTGATGGAAAAGAAAGAGGAGTCTTGATAAGGTGGCAACTTGATCATTAGTTAAATGGCTGTGATTGAAAAACCTGGAAAAATGACATCTGAAGTAGCTGTCAGTGCCATGTTTGCTACACAGAAAGCAAAAATTTCAATTTTGAGTGAACTGGAATTTCCAAGTAATTATTGCTCTAAAGACATATCTCAAGTTCTTAACATGGAATATGCTTACACCTTTTTTGAAACATATTGCAGTTATAGAAACTGTATTTTAAACTGTCAAAATTTTCTCTTATTATTTTCTTTTCAGTTTCATTTGCAGAAATGTTTTAAGTGCTATTTGAAATCTTGACAGTATATCTTTAATTGCTTGTGTTTCCTTGCATAGGCAACTTTAGATGTATAGGACTCCCAGTGACTACCAAACCTTTGGCATGAGAAGATAAAAATAATTAAATAATTAGACTTTAAATGTAAAAGCACTTCTGGCATTAAGAGAGTTCTCAGAGCCATTCAGACCTGTAGGGTTTTAAGGAGAAGATATGTTGCTAAAGTCAATTCCTAAATAAAACTGAATTTATTCTTAAAGGAAAATTTTCTGCCTATGACCCTTATTCTCCCTGTTTGCTCTTACCAAATTCAAGCTAAGGCAGCTCTGACCTCTTGGCCATTTTATTATTAAAATGACAGCTTGAGTTCTACTACTGAACATGTAGCCAGCCTGGAAGTTTGATGCAGTTGTTCCTCAGATGACACCAGAAATACGCTAAAGCATGTTTATAGCTGCAGAGGCATGAAATGAATATTATTCAAAGGGAGCTGGTGTTGTGTCTATATCAAACTTCTGAAAGACTGCTTGAAAATGTTCTCAGCAAGTTTTGTTTTCTCTCTTGTCTCAGGCCTACATAAATAATTCTGTGAATTTCAGCACAAGAAGCAAGGAAGACTGGTCCTGGGGCAATGAAGGGAATTTTAAGCAAGACATGGAGGGTTACTCATGCAGGATATTTTTTTAATTGCAGTTTGTTTGCATTAAGGTGCCAAGAATTTTTAATATACATTAAGAGGAACTGTGTTTCTGCTTACTGGCTGCACAGTCAGATCAGACTTGTATGGTTTGTTTACTATGATACAACTGCTAAAGTTTGCAGTTGAAATTACTACAAGAAGTGAAATAATATGTTGTTTTTCACAGCTTCGTGTTATATTTCACAGAAACTTTTAAACTGTGCTGCTTACAGATTTTATTGAGGTATAGATTCTAGAGCAGATAAATGTCTGTTTATTTGCATAAAAGGAGTAATCACTTTCTGAAACCAAAACTTCAGGGATGGGCATTCTTTGGCCTCAAAGATTTTAAACTTTTCTATCAATGTAAAAAAGCTATTTGTCAGAATGGTTTCTTTTTATTTTCCTATGCTGTTTTGTTTTGGGGTTTTTTTGTCTGTTTGTTTTGGGATTTTTTTGGGTTTTTTTAAAGATACTTAATGCAGTATAGAACAAACCAGAACATGATTACCAAACTGTAAACATAACTGACTTCTGAAAAATAAAGGCCCCAATAAATGTTAAAATTGGATTAGAAAGTCAAAATTAGAGAGTCTTACCAAGAAAATTGATTAATTTTTAAGGTAAAAAAAGTTAAAATCACTAAATATTCTCTTCTCTGGCGGAGGAAGTGAGGTACAGATGCATGAATCCATGAGATAGACAAGTTCAAGTCTGGTAGCCCTGCCTGCTTGTCACACATTTCTGGCAACACATCACCTCCTTTATCTTTGTGTTGCAAGTGGTATAGAAACCCTGAAAGAAACATCTCAGTGAGCCTGCATTTCTTATACATCTTTATTTTGGGATGTTGAGTCTAATACTTCTTTATTCACAGACATGGACAGGAATGTGTGTATTAGTAGTTCTGTGTTAATGATGGTAACTTTGGCGCTCACCTTCCATGGAATGGTGCTTCATGGATATGGACAGTCCTACAATAGTGGAGGAATTTGGTCTTTTTGCTCAGGTGGACACCATGAGCAAAATGAACATGGGAAATTTATATTTTATTGCCCATTAACAGAAAATTCCAATTGATGTTTTGTCTATTGAGAGGAAAAGAACACAAACAATTTAAAAAAGTAATGCTATTCTTCCCCTTTTCCCAAGCACCTGTCCTCTCATTTCCTAGTCTCAACTTCTCTCATTTTTATTAAGGGTTTTACTTGGTCCATACAAATTCCTCTACTGAGGTAAGGTGCAGGAAGCTGGTGCTGTGTGTGCAAATTTTGGTCTGCAGCTCTGAGCCTCTTGCTGGTCCTGCTGCTGTTCTAGTCAATTCCCCTGCCCCTGTGTGGGTTGCCTGTGCAGTCAGCCCCTCAGGGCCATCTGTGGCCAAGTGTGGGTTGCAGCTCCTTAGAGGCAGACTTGCCTAGGCAGGGCTTGCAGCAATTTGGAACCTGCTGCCCACACTCACCCTCTCCACCCCCAGTGTGTGCATTCTATTCAAGATGTTTGTATTTCATGCATAAAACATTCTTTGAGTGTAGTTAGGGGATGGCTCCTCAGCTGTATTGGAGACTTGTCTGCAAGAGAAGTGACTCAAGTTCTGTTCCCTATACTGACTAAAATTTAAATATTTTATTTTACAGATTGGAAGAGCTGTATCTAAGGAAGCAGAAAGACACATGGCCTGAGTAATTCCTGAAAGAATGCCTGAAAGGTAGGAGTCCTTGATCCAGACATGAGTCTGAGACTGAATTCAGACATGGACTCAGACTTGAAATCCTGTATGCACACATGAGTGATTTGATCCCTAATCTTCCACATCCCATGTAAATGCTTTCTCATCCAGCTAGTGAAAGTGATGCCAGTCACCAACATGACTGTGTGTCTGCAAGAAGCCAAATCCTGTCAACTACTGAATTTAGGTGCCAGGTGGCCTAACCACAGTTTTTCTAGAGATTTCAGGTAAGACTGACATCCCTTGCCCAGGCCATATTATTCCAGGAATGCCAGTGGTACAAGACTATAATCATGTGGGTACATTTCAAGCCAAGAAGGAACATGGTAGTGTTTTCAAGCACTGAGCATGACATAGATACCTGTCTGGAGTATTCTGAGGTGCTCATCTGGTCCTAAAGGCTTAAAATCCTGGTTTAAGCACCAAAGGGCTTGAGTTTATAAATACAATTAATTTAATAATTTCATAATAAATAGAGAGAGAAATTACAGAAGACTGTGGAAGAATAGAGTCCTTTTGAGAAGGCCTGATGATAGACAAACTGTTCAGGATTCCATATATTTCTTGATTAGAAGAGCTTTATGATATTCTTTTTATCCTGGTAAGATATTGTATCAAACATGACAGATTAACATATGTTGCTGAAGGTTTAAATAAGTTCATCACCTATAGAAATATCTGGCAAAGATTTTTGTGTGTGAGTGAATATGTTCATAGAAGCTGCTTTGCACTTCTTAATAGTTCCAGCTTCTTGGTGTAACAAAAAAGAATCATAAAATATAAATGTGATTGTCCAGAACACTGAAATAGTTGCCATTCAGTTTGCTGGGAGCACAGCTTCTATCTGTTAATTTTTCAGGGACAGAGTACATTTTTTTTCTCTCTTGTGTTTTACAGTGATGTACCTATATTTTTCGTCAGAACATTTTTTTTCTCTTATTATTAACTTACTGGGAAAGACTCCTTTTCCCCTCATAGAATAATCTAGTTCTGATTAAGCAGCAATTAAATATTATTGGTTATTTTCAAATCACTTACAACTCACATAGGAGTAATGCATTTTGGTTACTTGCTATTCTTATAGTTAATATACATTCAAGGTCATTATAACCATTGTTCAGCGCTTCTTAGCTTGCTTTGATGACTGCATTCAAGTGCTGAATGCTGTTTCTGATAGACGTGGCATGAAACTCCTTATTTAATTCCACTGAAATCTCTGGGACCACTTGTATCCGTAGGGTTATGTGTGATTCAGTATTTTGCTGGACTGGGGTCAGAAAGTTCAGTTGCTCTTTCAGCCTGGCTTATTAGGCACTGACCATCTTTAGAATCTTAACTTAAAACTTAATTTAAACCTGGGCAAGGCCAGATTTCTATCACGTAATGCAATCTGCTCTTTTCGGTTTCCAGTGTAATGTTAACCTGTGTGTAGAGAGAAGTACAATGGAAATGATGCCACATGCATAGTAAATGAAAGCTGTCCAAGTCATAGGGTAATGTGTTGACAATGCATTTAACTAACAGATTTAGCTTAATTTTTAAAAGAGTCCTAACTGCATACTGTGTACAGACAAACACGTCTGATGCCCAGCATGACTCATGTTTAGTTGTTAATATAAGCCTGGAGATAAGGTATTTGACTAGAGCATGCCTTCTTGCATGCTGAAACTAAGATGGTTATATAACACCAGGAGCAGCAAACAACTTTTTCAAAGTCGCATGGAAACCATTCAGGAGTGGGAACTGAATGCCAATTTCATTATCACCTATAAGGAGCCAAACAATAAGGCATTGTAGGCTCACAGTCTGGGCTCAGAACAAGAGGTTTAAGTGCACCAGCCAGTAGGCAAAATCAGCCAGGCTAAATCCTGCCAGATAGAATATATCTGTTAACAGAGCCATTAGGTGCATTTTAAATGTTTAAAAACTTTGTGAGAAATGTTCATGGGATGAAGGGACTATGCAATGTACCAGGCAGCTCATAGTAAGAGTAATCTTTTATTCACTGGCCTCATGTAAACAGCTCTTTTAATCTTCATTTTACAGACCTGGAAATGAAGAAGTTAAAGGCCGTGATCAACAGGAGCAATAACATTTTAAACTAAGGAAGGAAGATGCTAGGTAGAGAGGAAGTGATGAAAATGCTTTTTATTTAGTCTTTTGTGGGGAAAAGGTGTTCTGATATTCTAGTTCTGAACACGTACTAACATTGTTATTTACCAAGTTACCAATTTTATTTCACAGTATAAAAGTACTGATAAGAATTTATTCCTACCGATCTCTTAGGCATTTATTAAGAAGTTCTCTTTATTCCTCATCAATCAATTGAGCAACTATGAAAAAAACAATGAGCAGGGTTAGTACACTAGGATCTTCCCGTTCCCTGGTTAGATCCAGCAATGAAATAACTGTGCAAAGCAGCTAGATTTAAGACAGAAGAGCCAAGATGGATCTGACTATATAGAAGTCCTGGCCTGAGGTATAAACTTTCTGGTGAAGGTCTGCAATATCCTTTTAAAAAATCGCAAGAGAAATTGTGTCCTGGTTAATGATAAGGGTTATAGTTGTAATAATGCTAATTATAGTCTAATTATAGCATTCTAATATTAGAACTTTTCTACTTGAGAATACAGAATCAGAAATTTTGTATGTCGTGGCATCCTTTAATACACAGCCCTTCTGTCAAAGATAATGCAGGAGAAAATGCATTAAATCAATGATTCCTCCTTTTTGCTCTCCATGCCTTCTGGTAAAACTGAGCAAGGATACAGACAGTTGTTATCAAAACTGAAACAGTGGTTTGATGAAGGAGTTAGAATTTAAGTCTTTGTAGTCTCATTTTGGAGGAGTTCTTCCTTCAAGTGTTTTCTGAAGAGGACAGAGGCAGAGCACCACTGAATATTACTTGCAGTATTCTTCAGGATGTTCTTTCAAGAAGAAGTTCCATCTCTCTTCCTGGTAGAGGTGACAATGAAGATTTTAACCTTGAATTTATTTCCAGGCAGCAGTTAGTGTTTATCCTCCAAACACAGCAGATTGCATTCATCAAAAATCATCTTCAAAAATGTTGGTGAGGAGAAGGATCTTTGCTGCTGCTGAACTTTTAGAAATGTGCAGATATTCACATGCATACCTCACACATTGCAAGGCTAGCAGTTACATGTAATAAATATTAGATTGTCCTTCAATGGTGGCATTTTTTTATACTCATAAAAGGAATAGTTCTCTAATTTGAATCTAATTGTGGTGAATCACATCACTCTCCACATGTGAGATATTGTAGTCCCATTTACAATAGGAAATTGTAAGAAGAAAGAAAATCCAGGAGAAAATCCAAAAGAATTTGTAGTTCATAGCAGGTATTACATAGCTATATGGAATAAACCCACAGGATATAGTACTTCTGTTTCTGAGAGCTGATGCAGCTGTTCTTCAGCAGCACCTCCATAAGCAGAACAGTAGGAAAAGCTGTAGGTGGGATTGCTCATTCATTTCTAGCATATCCCAGTGAAGATTCCTCCATACCAAATATAGGACTACTCAGTCTTAAAATAACATAATGTAAGGGGAATTTTGTTTCTATTTGTTCTATATTCAAGGAGTTCTCCAGAGAATAGTTCTTTAAAATTCCCAGGATAACAGAACGGTCTGATGACAAGTTATTACAAGAGGCTTCATTTCCTCAGTGCATGTTCATATGTGACAAAGTTTGAAAACATTTTTTGTATTGCAACACTTAGATATTATGGAAGTTAGTAAGGCCTAAAGGGGCAGGGAAACACAGCTAACATTAATTTCTCAAGAACAGTAGAATCTCATCTGTCATTCTGAGAAACATGATTTTAGATCCAGGTTGGGACTTACATCTAACTGCAGCTGTAAACTTTCTCAAATGCTTGTCTGCTATATCTGTGGATCCATAAATCCCCATTGCTGTGTATATATAAAGCAAAATCATTAAAAATGTCAACAATAACAATAAAATAATAAAATTTATAATCCAGACTTAAAAATGGAACCCCTTGCAAGATGCTACTCAAGAGGCCTGAGATAATTTATCCATTAAGTTAGAAATAGAACACAAAATTCTTATGTTTCACAGACAATCTTAATACCAACAGAGCATGTAGACACTGTGAATACTAGGATTCATGCAGTATAGTAGGGAGGGCCAAGAAGTCAACATTTTTAGACTGAATTTAATATTTGAATTGGACTATAGCAAATTATTTTGTAAGATGTCCACACCTCAAATTACTTCTAGTGTCATCTTCTAGTGTGTCCTTCTTAACTCAGCCAGAATAACCCTTCATGTCAAAAGACCTGTTCTAATGTGAAATGAGACTGAGCTGTTTTTCTTAGATGTGATCCAGAATTTTTTCAGTTCTGAGGAACAGATGTTAGTAATAGGTCCATTTCACATCTCTTCGCTACATTTCACCCAGGGTTTCACAGACTTGTAGCTGTCCCATTGGACTTTCAGCTTAGATGTTCCAGCCTGTGACCTTGTTTCCGAGGGAACTCGGAAAATTCTGCGGCTATAATGTTAACATGCTCTTATTCTGTCATCCCGGATTTAAACAAAGTTAATAATGTTTCTAAAATTGAGCTTTACTTCTTGAGAAAGATTTGAATGTTATCATGTAAAAGAAGGTGAACTCATGTTTATTTCCAGGGTACTTATGTATTTCAGGGGAAAGTAGCAATCTAGAAAGTGGACTGGTCTTTTCAAAACTGATATCCTCGTGTAGGACTCTCTGAAAATGTAGTTTGTGTGCCTGACCTTTGAAGCCTCCTTATTGTAGACCTCTGGCTGAAATGCTGGTTGTATAATCAAGCTAGGATTTGGTTTATTTTTCTTCTGTTAGTCATGAATGGGTAAGGAATGAACTAGCATAGTTTGCAATGACACATTTATTATGTTGTCTTCCAGATTTTCACAGAGTTCTGTGCCTTTGTGTTTACACATACATGCTTACAAGAATTAATAAACCTACAGAGCCTGTATTTTTCACAGTGTGAAGTCAGTAGTGACAGTAGTGTCTCTGTTGGAGATTGTTTGTGTTTGTCTTCTGTTGTCACTGGTTTTGTTCAGCCACAAAAAAGCAAACAAGCAAACAAAAAAAATAGCTGGAAAAGCTTTGATGCAATTAAGAGTTTTGGCATAGATTTTTAGGCCAGTGTTCTGGACATCCAGATGAAAAGAAGTTTTGGTATTTGGTAAAGTTATTCCCTGCACTTGTTTCCAGAAGGTCAATATAAGTCACAGTTTTCTATGCAAGTCAGAAGGTTAAAAAGAAGAAAAATTCTAAGCATTCCTGCTTGGCTAGTCAGTATAGAGCTGACTCCCTCCCTAGGTTATGAACATTCTCCCACCATTTTTGTTGTTCTTCGAGCCCAGGTTTTACTGGTGTGTTAATTTAGAGTTTTAAATTTGTACAAATGGTGTCATGTGAGTTTCAAGTTCTGTTAATAAAACCCAACCCTATATAGGAATGCCTTCTTTTCCTTATGCCAAATTTTTACTGGGAGAGAAATTCTAAGAAGTGCACTGTTGCTTTGCAATTTTAGACTTGAAAGCATCTTTTTACAGCAGATATATCTCTTTTTGTTTACTGTAGTAGCTGTTATTTTATCACAGATCTGTAGATTGGCAGCAATCTCCGTCAGATGCTGCTCACATGAATTATTTTCATCATGTTGCATGTCTCTGTCTTACTGAAGTTATGTACTAGTCCAAGCCAAAATTCATTATGCTGAGACACACATGGCAATGTTATGATTGTATCTCAGTGTTACTGGGAAAAGGCATCAAATAATGTGTGATGTTTTATTTTCAGTTCTTTTCTGTCATAAATTCTGTAAGTGATGTGGCAATTGAAGTCAAGCAAGATTATTTGCAAAGTGTGCAGAGAAGATTGCAAGAATTTCTCTTTTTTGTAGTTTTTGTAGACACTGGAAATTAATTCTCCTTCCTTTTCACCTGTCTCACATAGTGATGACATACCAAGAGAAAAATTCAGAGTACAGCAAAACTTACTTGGTATTTCAAACTGAGCTCTTCTCTTATCATGGACTTGTCTTGTAGATGTTTTGCTTCCCATACCTTGATGCAAGTGAAAAAGATGAAAAAAAGGATGTGTTGGATTCCTTTCTATGCTTAACTTTTGAATGCAAGGTGGGAGGCAGGATGATGACAGGATTTTGAGGACTGTGAATCACTTTGATTGCAATCCTATTTTTAGTGTACAGTTTTGGAATCTTCAAAACTGTAAAATGTTTTCAGCTGAAGATAGAGCAACTGAGCAGGCATCACAACTTTAGTTATCCCTTCACCAATAATGTTTTTCTCCAGACAGAAGGATGCAGAAAGTAGCATGTGGTAGGCTTGATGGGCAGTATGTAGATTGAGCAGGTGGATGTTCATCATCATAATTGTTTTCTAAATAATGTATAACTAATGTCTAATAATGTCTAAATATATAGTTATGGGAATACTTTTTAGGTTTCTGATTGAGGAGCACAGACCTATCCTGTTTTCCAGCCTTGTGCCAAAGTCAGGTCCATGTGTCCACCAGCCCTTCCCTCTGTGCTTACACTGGGTTACTGCGGAAATGAAATTCTCTGTGTGGACTGGGAAGAAATTTGGATTGTATTTCAGCAGATCCCTAGTCTGTATAATGGGAGGACAGAATTCTAGGTATCCAGAAAGAACTGAATTTCAAATATTGATGTACTTGCTTCTAAAATTTTCCATGGGTAAAAGTAAAGTTGGCAACAGGGAAAGTGAATAGGAATAACGTGGAAGAAGGGAAGAAAAGGTCAGATGGGATTTTGTAGGAAAGAAGGAAAGCTGAGCAGGCTGGGCAGTGGGAGTGGGATAGCCAGGTGAAGAAAAGTGGACTTGTTTTTACGGATATGTTATATAGGCTTGGACAAAAGCAACTGAATATGCACCTTGTGTGGTAACACCAGCAAAGCCAAGGGGCTCTTAATCTCCTGATGCTTCTCCTGTTTAAAGGAGCTCTGGAGGCTTCCACTCAAAGTACAAGGCCTAGCCTCTTCCCTGCTACACTGAAAGCAGTGGCTTCTTTCAAGCCTTATCTCAGGGCTTTGAGGTTTTTATTTAATACTGATAGTTATGAAACAAATTGGACTAAGGTTCAGTTCTCTTCATTGCCATCGCTCGATTGGTGCAGTAAATTTTAGGCTTTAAATGTGTTCTGGTTTTCATAAGAACTTGTCACCCAAAAGCTTTCATCTTGATAAGAATTATGATCTAGCAACAAAGAATGTGATTTTCTGGTCTGGGGATTTTCTTTCAGTGTAAATTAAATATCTTTTCCTAGAATATACTCCGCCTAATCTCTGATCCCTTTTACAGATGTTAGATGCAGTGCCATGTCAAAATTTGCTGCACATGGGAGAATCTCAGCTTTAATTCAGTGATATTCTAGTCTTGGTGGCCTTAAGAGAGGAAAAAATACTAGTGGGTTAATAAAAGTGATGAAATTAACTTTTTTTCCCCCAAAGCTTTTAGTCCTGGAGTCATGCAATTTGAGTTATCAATTGTATTATTTTCTGCAACTGATACTGACATTGCTAGTGATGACACCAAGCATTGAGATAAGATTTCTTGTGATAGCAATTGTAACTAACAGGACCTATCTGTTGACTAATTACTTTCATGTCATGAAAGTAATGCACAGCATAGTGGTTGCTCAATAAACAAAAGTAACATTACATAATCCTATTTATCTCTTTGACTTGAAACAATGATCAGTGGAAATACCTTATAATATTCTTATATGTTGCAAAACTCATGTCTGTGATTGTGCCAACCATGAAAAGACTACTTAAAAGTCATCTCATGGATGGGAAAAGTTATGACTCATGAACCCCCTAAAATATTTGAATTAGCAAATAGTTTTTGATGAAGAATGGAAATATGTTTTAATTATTCTCAGTGATATATTATTAATCATTTCCCATCTTTGCATAATACTTTCCCAGCTTCCACAAAGAATTCTTTGGCAGATAACAAAATGTTTTATGCCACTGAGTGATAGAATGTTTTACTACACAATATTTAAGAAGTTCTGACACTTATGAGACGTTCCAGGAAATATTAATCTAGTTGGATGCGTAAAACCAAACACACAAAAATGTGGCAGCTGTAGCTGCTGAGGTTTTTCTCCAAAAATGAGGCAGTGTGGTTACCAGAGCTGAAAGGAGACTAAATTAATGTATTAGACATGCTGTAAAGATCAACCTGTAAGGAATGATGGAGGAGGAGTGGGAATTGGGAAAGCTACTGCACCTTTGTCATATGCAAAGAATTTCCTCTGTAGTGTTTACTATCCTCCTTTAAAAGACGATCAAGTGTGCAGATGGAGCACGAGAGGTTTTTAAGAAAGCTGTATTCAGTTAGATCATCTCAACTTTTCCAAAAGAACTTGTCTCAAAATAATTTGAGCTGAATGCGATTCTGAGAGATGACTGGAGTCATCTGACTGGCAAACATACAGGACTTATGGATGTAGAAATGCCCTTTATGAGACAAATTAGACATCTATCACCTTAAAAAAGTCATATACATTTATCTGTAAATAAAAAAAACACTTGAATTTATTGTGAGTTAAATTCTGCAGTTCATGGACGTAGATTTCCCATTGAGACTTGCCCAAATCAGGATTTGAAGAATTTGGCCATCATACAATTTGTGCATCAGGTTTGTGTAGCAGGGCTGTGCTAGCAGGAGGGCACAGGATGGTTTCTGTGAGAAGCTGCCAGAAGCTTTGTCTGACTGTCAGTTCCAGCTTGTTCCAAGACAGACCCAGCCTGGGCCCACGAGAAGTACTGGTAGTGCCTCAGTGATTTAAGAAGGGGAAAAGCCACTGCATAGCAGCAGTGGAGAGGGAAGTGAGAATATGAGAAGGAAACAGCTCTGCAGACACCGAGGCTGATGAAGAACGAAGGGCAGGAGGTGCCCAGGCGCCAGAGCAGAGATTCCCCTGCAGCCCCTGGTGCAGCCCTGGTGAAGCATCTGTGCCCCTGCAGCTCAGGGAGGTCCATGGTGGAGCAGGGATCCCCTGCAGCCCCTGGAAGAGCCCCTGCAGGAGCAGGTGGGTGCCTGGAGGAGGCTGTGACACCATGGGAAGCCCACACTGGAGCAGGCTCCTGACAGGACCTGTGTCCCTGTTGGGAGAGAAGCCCACGTTGCAGAAGGTTTGTTGGCAGGACCTGGAACCCCTGGGGATCCCATGCTAGAGCTGCCTGTCCTCAAAGGACTGCACTCCATGGAAGAGTGACCCACCCTGGAGCAGCTCTTGAGGAACTGCAAAGTTCAGAAGTCCTCCCCTGAGGAAGAAGGAGAGGCAGTGACAACATGTGACAGAACTGACTGCAACCTCCTTCCCTGTCCCCCTGCACCACTGGCAGGGAGGAAGGCAGAGAAATCATGAGTGAATTTGAGCCCAAGAAGAAGGGAGGGGTGGGGGAAGGTGTTTTAAGATTTGCTTTATTTCTCTTTAGTTTCATTTGATTTGTAATAAATGAAATTAATTTCCAAGTGTTGCCCCTGTTTTGCTTGTGACAGTAATTGGTGAGTGATCTCTCATTGTCCTTGTCTCAACTCACAAGCTTTTAATTCTATTTTTGCTTCTCCTCTTCAGCTGAGGAGGGGAAGAGATAGAATATCTTTGGGCTCCTGGCATCCAGAGCCATCACAATATATTGCCATTTGATGTGTAACTCTTCATTATCCTCAGCTGTCTTGGACAAACATGCAAGTTGTGCACACACAGCTTAAAAAGGAAAAAGTTCTTGTATGTTTTCCTGTGGCAGAACCAGTGAATGAACTGGAAAGACTGGAGTAGTGTGATTGAGAAGGGAGAAATAAGTTCTGAGCTGTGGTTATCATGCAAATACAGACTTACTGGGAGAGGCTAAAAGAAATTTTGCATACTTATTACATGAATCAATGGAGTACAAGTTCATGCAACAACAAGATGCATCTGCCCCTACAGCATTGTACAATGAACCCAGAGACCCCTGTTAGGAGCAACTACCAGATTAAATTCATTTACCTTTCATTTACGCCAAATTAGGTGTACCCATATTCACTCATTTCATAGCCAGATAGTCGTGTTTGTGGGCTAATTTGTTCAAATATGTTCAAATTAATTATGACAGCAAATACTAATGAATGAAAAGAACCATTCCAATCCATGAGCTGAGGTAAAATTATCAGAATTTCCCGAGGGAATTTCTGAGTTCTGAGGTCTGATGCCTCACTAATGATGCCATGTTAAAACATTGGGTTTTACCAGCCTTCAAAAAGATGAATTCTTCATGTTCATTTTCACTCACAGGAATGTTTGAATGACCTACTTAGTGCTGTAGACTTAAAGTGGGGAGTCAAATGACTGCTGGAACACAGATGTTTTTCAAAGACACGTGAGCTTGCATTTATAATAAAAATATTTAGACACTGATGTTCCACCAGTTTCATGTTTCTGCTTGGTTATCTCTGAGGATCTAGCCCTTAAATTACTATAGTGTAGGTAAACAGAAACATATTAGATAAGAAAACCTGAGTTTAATAGAGTCTATGTTTGCAATTATTATCAATTTTGACAGGAACTACCTGTCTGGTGCAGAAAAGTGGAGACTGATTACTACAGGCAAGAAAAATCACCATTTACTGTAATAAATTTTCCAAATTAATAATTGCTTCATCTTTGGGTAGAAGTCTATTAAAGCCTAAAAATGTGTAAGGTGTGCGTGTTTGGAAGAAAAGTAAGTTCTGAACAGAATGAATTCCATCCATTTTGCAACCTACAGGAAGACAGCTGCAAATGCATCTGCATCCCAGAGAAACATATCTACTGTCACAGACATTGTGATTTCAGGAAGATACAGAAAAACTTATTTAAAAGTAGTCTGTCAGCAACAATTCAGTCCAAAACAAATAATGTTAATTTAGCAGCATTTAGAAGGCTGTTGTGGTTTGGTTTTCTTCCTCTATATCCTCTATATCCTCTGATCATCAAACTATGATGTGTTTCGTGCTGAAGGAATAGAAAAAAATAGCAGAAAAGTAATTAAGATGTTAAAGTGACAGAATGAGAACGCTTATATAGAGCTTTGCAAGAAAAACTCCCTCACAAAATATATTAAAACATTCATCCCCACATCACTGTAGAAAAGGCAGAGGACAGTAAAGCAAGGCTCCCTCTAATCAGTTGCCATGAGTGCATGCTCTGAGGTAGACCTGGTTTCAGAATAGAGAATTCTTTGGCATTCAGGGGGGAGTTATGCAATATAAAAAGTGTGTGTACTTCTCCTTTGTGTATACACACATTGAGATAGGTATGTGTCTGTTTACATGTCCACACCAATGCACATTCTCCATCTGCTTAACTCAGAAATGGTTAATTAATGGCACAGTTACCTCTCCAGTTGGAATAGGTTTGCAATCAGAACAGAGATATGAAGAAACGTGTAGCCTAGGGCAAGAGGGGGCAGTGAGTGGACGTTGTGGTTTTTTCACAGCTTTCCTCAGCCTATGCCTCAGAAGTGCTGCTAGGGCAATGTGAGATGCAGGAGAGTGGCTCAGAGGAAAGAGCAAGAAAATCTGCTGCTAAGGAAGTTATGATCCTTGAACTGTGAGTCAGAAGGTGGCTTTCCCCTGCTAAAAGAGCAAATGGTACCTCTTGACCTGATATAACTAGAAAGCCATGGATGTGACAATATGGCCATTTGGAATTGGATATAACTTCTGATTTTCCCTGATGGCCAGTGTATGTCATTCCATTGATAGCAAGGTGACAGAATACTCAGCCTTGCTGTGGAACTTAGAGACTGAACTCCTAGTCTTATTTTTTGGTAAAATTAGTATTTCAGTGGCTGTAGTTGTTATTTTTTTAAATTCCCTTTTCATCCCTATTGTTCATAAACAGTGGGAAGGATGAGTAGAGAAGAAAAACTTCTCATGAAGTTGCACTGAGATATAAGTCAGGGGATATCAGAGGGGATATTGAGCTCCAGTCATCACATTTAGCACAGTGAATTTAAGAGGAATATGGAGTTTCACAGTTTGCTAAGAAGAATGCAATATACAAAGTGCTTATAAAAATATACTTTACCTTAGACTGGTACAATTTCTACAACTTCAAGATGATAAAAAAGATTTCATTCTTCCCTACTGAATAATATCAAAGTGCTTAATGATGTATCTCATGGGCTCCATAGGGTTGAAGGTGACATTAATGCCAATGGAGGGACCACTTCCTTAGGAAAGAATTGATGCTAATCTAAATGGAAATTGTCATACACTGAAATAGTTTATTACTGCAAAGTAAGGAAATAATAAGAAAACTTATCTCTCAAAAAACTACTTGAGAAATCACCTTTAGAAAACATGAGAAGCTGATACATAAAGGTCTTTGGGGAGGCAAACCAGCAGAGAAGAATTGAAGAAGGGCTGTCATTCAATGAATGCAGGGGTCATGCTAGCATAGTAGGAAATTATTTCCCCAGAAAGTAAAGATACAGAACAGCATAGGATTTTAAAAATTCTAGAAGTCTCCATAAGAGGAAGAAAAAATGGTATTCATTTGTCAGGACATGCATGCAAAGTACAGTTGATATTGCAAAAGCAGTGAATCATTTCTTTGTTTCCATTTCCAAGCATTACATGAAAATAAAAAAATAAATTATTATATAGGTACTTTCAAAAGGAGACAGAACAATGACTGTGAATACATAAGTAACAGGATGAAGGTTCTTAGATGAAATAAATGTGGTCACATTGCTTGTGAATGAAGTCCACTAATGAAAATTAGTGCAGCATTCTTAAAACAATACTAAAACTGGTCTCTGAAGGGTGAATAATTATCTTTGAAAATTGATTTTAAAAACTGAATGGATTCCAAGAGATATTCTGAAAAAAATTATTACTTAGTAACAATAGGGAGAATAAGAAATAGTGAAACAACGTGGAAATGTCTAAGAGACATTACAGTAAATGTATCTGTTTTCTGGTTTTTTGAGTGGGAAATTGCCTAATGGTGGTATGATGCCTGCCTGCCTGCAGATATGATGTATCTTGAGCTTAGAACTTCTGTATTGTCACATCAATTAAGCTAGAGATGTTAGGGCTGTATAATGTTTTCCCCACAAGTTGCACAACCATCTCAGTGAGAAATTATTGATTCATGGACAAACTGGGAGAGTATTTAAATGAGTCAGTCTCAATTTTTAAGCAATATTTTAGTGTAATTCAAGTCTTGGAATAGATTTAAGTCTTAGAATAGAAACTAAACTCAAGCTATTTTTTTTTTTTTATACAGGCCTAAGAAACAAATGCCACTGATGATCTACCAGTGACACAGAGGTCAATCACCTAGAACTCTGTAAGTCTTTTGACATTGTCTCACACAAAATCCTTTTCTCTGAACAGATTTGAGGAGATGGATTTGATTTGAGAGGATTTGAGAGATGGACTGTTCAGTAGATAAAGAACTTTATGTTTTATTAAGAAAATGTTGATAGAGAATGTACACTCTTGGATAACTCTAAATACCAAAGAATACTATTTCTATTGCTAAAGCTGTCCTTGATATCATGTCCTTTACAAAGCACTGAAGGAACTGAGGTAAGGCAGAGGCCTGATGGTGCCTGACTTGCTCATCCCTGAAGAAAAGAGAACAGATTTATTCTAAGCCAGGTAAATATCTGGGCTCTTCTGAGTGATCTGCATTAAGGCCTTATACACAAGTGCTTTAAAAATATCAGCAGACCTGCTGACAGCTAAGAAGCTGTGCAGAATAATAAACTGGATTTGCCACTCTTCAATTCACTGTCTTTCTTGTGTAATGTAACTAGCAAATGAGAAGAGCAAATTGTAAGAGGAAACACCATTTCATACATGGATGAAGGGAGGGAGATGTGGTCTGATGAGGTGGTTTTTTTCAGATTTAAAGGTAGTGGAAAAGATCTGTTATAACACCCATCCCTCCAGATGGAAGAATAATGCAAACAAGTCTGTTAAACAGTGCTGTTAACTGTCTGTGCTGTAAGATAGAACTGAGCATTTCAGATGCTGAGAATGAAGAGGCTAGAATAGCACAGAGTTTGAAGATGATTGTTGGCAGGATCACCACCATAAAAATAAGACTCCTTTTTCATGTCTCCTGGAATGCATGTGGCTCAGACAATCCAATAAGCCCTTATTTCTGAACTTGAAACAGACAAATATATACACACATGCAGGTTTTTATATAAGAAGAGTTGTGTCTTGGGAAGGACACTGAACATTCCCCTTAATCATGTGGAAAAACAAGCAGCTCACTTTTAATGGCTCTACAGCTCTAGTAATAAAAAAAATTAAATTGTTGTCTTATGGTGCCACAGTGCACAGGTATATAAAATATACTCAGGTCAGTAAACTGGATGAATGGTCTTCATGGATTAAGTTGACATAAAGGATGACTGAACAGGAAATAGATATACAACATATTCTTTAGAAAAGTTAGTTTTGTTGCAACAGACCATGCTCTCAAAGGTTCATGCTACATGGATTTCTAAAGTTCAGAATGGGATGAAAGAGCTTGAATCTGCACAACATGGGTGAATTTTTCACAAAGCATTTTTCTGCTAATTATTTCAAGCCTAGGAAAATCTAGACTAATACGACATGTGAAATCAATGCAATGCTGAGATTGCTGACTAACAGATAAAAAGAACACCAGCTTTGCACAATGCCCTCTGCCTCACACACTTCACTTCCAAAGGCTGCTGGAGCACGTCATGGTTTCTGTATTATACTCAACTAAAAATTCCACAGCTCTGACAGTGCCAGATACACTACCATTTGAATTAAATATGTCCTTTAGCATAATTTATTGCTCCCATTCTGTGAATTGCTGTAAGTTTCAAACATCTGGACCTGTCATACTGTATTATCTCAGAACAATAACCATAAGCTGAGAGACTGATCTGTTTATGAGAATAATATCTGTGTAGGGCCATGAAATCACAACCAAGAACATTCATACTTCCCTACTTATTGCCTTAGGCTAGAGCAATTTACACAGTACCATTTTGTGCCTTCATCTCAGATCCTGAGTGGAGATTGATTTAGCAGGAAAAAATACTTTGTTTATGGCTGAGTATCTATCAAACATAGGCCTGGAAAATTCTTGAGTAGTGCAGGAAAAGTCAGAAGTCCTCTAAGATCCTGGGGAGGCACTCAAGCACCACATGGGAATGCATTTTGAAAGACAGTTGGGGGCTGTGTAAGCCTTGGCCAAAGTTTTCAGAAGTGCTGGATGTGTGTGCTGACACAGACATTGTGTCTTCCTCTGCCTGTGCATGTGTGGGCCAAGGCTGCTTGCCTGTTCTGACAGGACAGACAAGGTGAAATACTGTGTAATACTAATGTACCTACCTGGCTTCTGGTCTGAGCCTGCTTTATGTCTGTCCAGGAACGTGCAGGGTTCATAAACATGCTTCTTTACACCCATGCATACACAGATTATGTCACATGAATTTTATTGACTGTAAATTTTCAAATGATTTACACATCTTTGAAAATTTCTTTCTTAGTAGCTTCTAAATAATTTAATTTTGCTCTTTCAGCCCAGAAGCCAGTGTAAATTAAAGAACACACACCATCACACAGATGTGACAATGCCTCTGATTCAGTTTTTAGCGTAAAGGCATTTGCTTTTACATCATATTAAACTAACTAGAAACATTTCTGTAACTAACTGAAATGTTGCATACAAGCTTACTTTTAGAATATGACAGTAAATATATATTTGTACAAAAATTTTTAGATATCACTATTGCTTACTCTTTATTGAATAATTAAAAATGACACTTCTGAGCATTTAACTCACAAGTGATTACTGAACGTGTATATTTGTAATGTATGGAGTCTGTTTTTTTATATAATATCTTTTATTCAGATAGTGTGACCTTTCCTTTTTTTTAGTGTTTATGATTCTTTCACATTTCAGCATCGCTCAAAGAAGCAGATGAGTTAATTTCATTTTCTAAAACTAGTGATAGAAAACCTGTTGGGGAATAAGAATTAAAAATCCAGTCAAGTTATTCTTAGTTGTTCTCCATGTTCAGATCAGATAAAATCTCAATGAATATGGTTTGAAATTATATCAAACCTTCACCTCAGATCTTTCTTGAACCTTACCCAGCCGTGTTTGTAACCTCACATTCAACTCATGTGACAATTCATCTTTCCTTCCTTCTGGAGCATCCCAGTATCCCAAAATCACAAACTCCCAATGGCCAAAATCTTCTGTATTCACGGATTGTGGAACTGGGATGAACATTTCCTGAGATGTATTAAAGATGGCTTTACCTTAGAAATTCTGGACCCTGATAAAAGGAACAAGTGTGCTCTGTCTTTCCAAACCCTGTATTCACTTTATGTTTCAGCCTATTAGTGCCAATATAGAAAAACATTTCTTTTTATCTATCTAGTAGGAAACTTTACCAGGTTTTTCCCTTAAAGGCCATTTCCTTACCTGAGCTTCAAGTGCAAAAATAGAGACATGAAATAATATTATTGTTTGCTGAACAGTCTCAAAATAAAACCAACACTATGTTTTATTTTGTGTGTACAATTCAGCACAGTCTTAAAAAGGCATGAAATAAATTCAGATTGTTTTGAGGCCATATTCATGGCCAGGTTTTGTTGAAAGACTGAATCTCTTCAGCCTGAATTCTGCACTGAAAACGAAGCATAATCTGCCATTGTGTTCCTCAGTGTTGCAATGTTAAAAGGTTAAGTGAGTCAACCTTCCTCTGTTCATGTGATGAATGATCAGATTAAGACATTTCCTTATTTACAAACCAGGGCTGGTCATCATAAGTGTCAAGCAGAAGATCACTTATGTTGGAAACACCCATTCTGTGGCAAGAGACCACTGCACTTTTTACTTGAAGGGTCCAGCCAGCTTGTGTTTACTACAGTAGACACCTGTCTTGAATTATGAGAGAGAATGCAGTTTTCATTCACTTTTTTTTTTAAAGATTAGTTTAATTAATTAATGTAAGCCTCTGAAGTGAGACTCTCAAACTGTATTTTGTAAAGGCATTTAAACTGACATATTGTCTATGTGATGCTTTTAGATGAAGACCATTGAGATGTGCTAGAAACTGTAGCTGGTTACCACCCAGTGCAATGATTCTTAGATCAGAAAGGATTCCACTGCACTTTTGACATTTTATTTAATTTTGTATATCAACAGCTGTTGTCTGTTGAATGCTACAGAGCAAACTCACCAATGAGGCCAGATTATTAAAGAACAGCAATGAGATAATTTGTATATTCTTTGTGTGTCTGCAAGAAAGCACAGAAGAATAATAAACAAAAATTATATTTTACCAAATGAGTATCTCTGCTCTGTAAAAATATCTGTTCTTCTGTGGACAAAACAGTTTAATGCAAAAGATTCTTATTTAATAAAATAATCCATCTCTGGATTGAATTTACTCAAATAGTACACCAGTGCAGGATGAACAGTTGATGTTAGACTACTGGCAAACAGCACAGTCATAAACAATTTTTTTTATGCATTTGTAGTTGCAAGGCTGCCTACTACTATTTCTGTGAGCTCTTGGGTGGGAGAGAGGCTTTGGCAGGTGTTTATTCATGCCTTGGCAGTGGTCAAACTTCCAGCAGAAAAATTAACAAATATAATTTTAGAGGTAAACTGCTAGACACTGTAACATAGTCCAACTTACTCCTTAATTTTTGCTGTTTTGTCAGGAAATAATTTTGACATCACTTTTAGAAACTTGCTATACTCTGTCACATTTAAAGGCGGTCTACAAAAATTCTTCTAGGAGCTTCATGCTATCTTTATAGCAAAAATCAGATTTAATTATTTGTTTCATTACTTATGTAGCTGATACTACTTTGACAGCTGCTGCCACAAAACACTAATATGGCTTAAAAATAACACAGCAGAAACATCAATACACTTCACAGAGCTGCTGCAGCTGCCTTGGGCCTCCCAAAAGGCTGCAAATGAAAACAAAACAATATGTGCTGATTTATGTTGCATTCTGAAAGTCAATAAAACTGGGATCTAGCAAGGAGCACATGATAGCAAATTCCATAAGAGACATCTGCCTCTGGTAAGTGGTTCTCAGTGCTGCAAAATTTGACTTCAGAATCTGACAGTATAAAATGTCCTAACTGGTGTTTAAATGTTTAATTAGCTGCTGATAGGCACCATGAGAATGCAAAAATGTATTTAGCCTTGTGTTGGTGAAAAGCACATGGTCCCATGGTCAATCAGGAGATATTTATAGTCTTCACAGTTACATCACACCCACAGCACGGGAGTGGCAGTGGAAGAAGGCTGATCTCTCTGGGAGCTCCAGCTGCTCCAGAGTTTGGTCTGGATGTGCACCATGGAGTCAATGTGGTTAGCCCATTAGGTCCAGTTTGTGTCAGTACAGATTGATACTGCAACATGAGTTGCAAAAATATAATTGTTTTCCTTCAGTTAGGAATGAAAACCAAGTATGGTTCACCTCTCATCCCTGTCTCCTGTCTTCACATGACAAAATGCAAACTTTAATGGCCACAGTTCTTGATGGTGTCAACAGAAGGGTCAAAAATAGGTTAAAAGTCTGAATTACTTTTTCAAATTCCTTTCAGAAGTGAGGCCTATGTAACTCAATGGGAACATGTGGAAAGACAAGCTGGAGGAAGTTAATGTTCCTACATATGATACTTGGTCTGTGTCAGGTGTGCTGTAGGTGTGAAGAGTTTAGGTAGGCTCCACATGCCATGTGTGAGAAACCAACAAGTGGGAAGGACAGAAGTTTCCTATTTCTCTTGCCATTAGTAAATGTGATGTCATACTGATAAGGTGGCAAGGGGTGGGAGGAAGTCACTAAAATATAAATTTCTTGCAATGCACCAATCCATAGCATCCTCTCTGCCTGCACTCTCTCATTGGTTAAAACAATCCAGAAAACATTTTCATGTTTCATTTCCTAATTAGTGATATTTTAAACTGTAAATAGAAGAATGAGAAGGGAAGACCTGCAGACAAAGGAACCAGGTCTTTTCATCACTGAAACTGCACTGTGGGTGCTCCCTTGGCAAGCACAAAAGTAAATGCACATTAGGAATACAAATATAATGTCCAGAACATTAAAATATAAAGAAAGGAATTTTTAAGTATTAAATATTTATCGCAATACTTTGAATGAAAAAGATTCTAATAGAAGTTTCATAGGAAATGTGGCAAATTTTTTTATGTATTTAAAAATAACTATATTTTAAGAAGTGGAAGAGTGTAAACTAATTTGAAAGTCTGTACTTGGAAAATAGAAAGTGAGATAAAATTTTCTTGCTAGTATTCCTCTAATTTGAATGGTGACAGGACTGCACTTGATTTATTTTAACCTTATCTGAGAGCTTGTCTGTCTATATATGACAAGACAGAGTCTATGTGACCCTTTCCTTGCCATCAGCTAAGCTTCAGAAGTGCTGAGCCCAATCTTTTTGCAGTCAAACTGGGCTGTAGTAGATTTTTGTGTCTGAGAATCTTTGCCTGGCCCAGAGGAATGATGCAAGAGAGAATGTGGGTGCATGAGACCCTCTAACAAGTTGAGGCTGCACCCAGGTGTGAGCTCGTTTGCCTGCTGGGCAAGTTGGTATCTGAGAAAGGGCTCAGACTCCCACTCCACTGGGAATTTAGACCTGGAGTTTATAGCCTGTGGCTCATGAACTATTTTTGACTTCAAGCCTACAGAAGGCAATGAAAAAAAAGGAAAAAAAAAGCAGCCTACTGCTGCTAAGCTTATATTTGTTCCACAGAGGTCTTGCCAGCCTTGGAAGGTTTGCAGGACTCGAAAAACTAAGGAAGAGAAAAACAGGAAGAAAAAAAAAAAGACTGATTTGTGAGCCCTGCCTTTCAATGGAGGTTGGAATTTAAATCCTGCAGTCAGTCACTGGAAGATTTGAACTACACTCAGGGAGTTGTGAGAATGATGATTTAAGTACCTGGGAGGAAAAATTCTTTAGGTGAAACATATTAAATTCAATAGGAACAAGTTTAGACCCAAAACTGGAGAAGATTAAAGAAACTATGGGTATTCTATTACAAGTCTTGTGAAATAATATATTTATCTATTAATCAAAGAAATGTGAAGATTTTTGGAAAAGATAATTTTAAATTAACAAAAGCCTTAAATACTCAAAACCTAATCAACTGGTTATAGAAATATAGTTGTTTTTTTGTTGTGAATGACCAATGACAAATATGCAATGCAGCTTGGTTTTACACACACTGCAGCATGATTTTTTCAGATGAAAACAGATTTTTGCTCTGTTATGGTACATATTTTAGTAGTAATTTTGAGAGATTTATGAGGAATCATAATGAACATAATTAAAATAATCCAATTATCCTAGATGTGCACTTTTGCCAGTTGTGATCTGTGTTTCATTCTCTGATGCATCAGCATTTGAATACAAAAGGTTAAATCAGACCCCACAAGATTATTTATAATATTTGCCAAAGGAAAAAAAGAGCTTTCTAAACTGCTTTGAAGTGCATTATGTCATTTAAACCTTCATAATGTGCATAATAAAACTTCATATTACAGATGAGTCAATCACCATATCTTTCCAGAGATAAAAAGAGGGGTCAGGGGAAGATTTGAGCACAGACTTTATTTAAAAGTTTAATGCTCCTCACAGTCTGAAGAGCCTTTGAAATACCCAAATACCTAAATGTTTTTTAGTTAGCCTCTTGTTTTTTTTCTTTTTTTATTAGAAGTGGCCAATATACTTACAGATAAAATCAAATCAATCTCAATTCTCAGTAGTCTGTACTCAAGAAAGCCATAAGAAATTTGTGAAGACTTTCTTTCACAGACCACTGAATGATGAACTTTGCATGATTTTTTTGTATAAACTTTAGTCTTAATTACCTTGTAGTTGAGATTTACAGGTGCATAAAATTTCTCTATATTGAAGGAAAAAGGACTAAAATCTGTGGCCCAGATCCTCCTTTCCCAGATTCCACTTAAGGAAACAGTGTCAGGATACCAAATTTAACTATGTTGGAAAATCCTGTTGAGACAAGAGGCTTATGTTTTAGTGGCCTTGCCTTGTGTACATTTCACATAGTTTCCATATAATCCCATATTTTTGGTAAATTCTGTCTCAGATGAAATATTTATTTTATTACTCAGAAAATATGTTTGAGAAGAGTTTCATCTTGTAACAGTAGCTCACACTGGGACAAGCCTCAAAATATCTTGTACTGTGGGGCCTTGATTTCTTTTTTGGTTTTTAATTTTCTTCTGTAATTATTAATATATAATTTATCTATCAGAAATTTCATGGAACTGGATTATTTGTGTATATTTGAAATTAATAAATAGAGTTACATAAATTTTATTAGTTTATTTTTATATTTCCCTTTTTATTCTAGGGCTTGAAAACATCTGAACACTGGTAATTCCTTGAGATCAAGCTCTCTATTATCAATCAATATTTTTTTGAGTACAAGTGTCTGTTCTGAGAGAAATAGTTTGCAATTAATTGATGTTCTCAGTTACAGATGAAATTATTGAATACTGGCTCATGATAACTACCTCAGGTGAGGTAGAATCTGCTCTGCCTAAAATTAATTAATTCTTGTGTGTGATTCAGTACTGCAATATCCATGCTCTTTTTTTTTCTATTTAAATCCTTTGCACACAGAATTTCATAAGGCTGCCAGGTGTAGGCATCAGAAGGATCTCCACAGTTCCCTAATCCAGGTATGATAGTTATGATCCATCAGTCCCTGAAGCTGCAAATTCCTGCAGCTCTGTGATATGCTGTAAGCACAGATAATGATGCTCCACAGAAATACCACTGTGTTGCTGAAAGTACACAAAAAGGACAGTGGTTACACGAGACACCACAAAATTCCTGTTAATCAGTTACTTTCATAAATTCCTCTTTGTCAACTGATAAAATTAATGGTGATATTTCTGAATGTAAAGCATATCCTATAAGGGTATTTATTTAAAGAGTGACTGTTTCCCTAGCATTTTATTGATTCAAAAATTATATAATAAATTATATAAAAATTATATAATATATTAATATATGAGTTCCAGTAAAATTCCTCATTCAACTTCAAACACATGGCACACCATGTACATAAAATACTACACCAAATTTCTAAACTTAATGTGTAAGAGAACTTCAACACTCAAATATTTGCATACTTAGACAATGAGATATTTGGGGCCATTTTGCTGAAGTGTGATAATGAAACATCAAAAAGTTGCTACATAAGCAGCAGATCTAGTAATTTATTTGTGTCATCTGTTTCCTTAATGTAAATGGAAACTCCTCCAATAATGCATTAGTAAGATCTGGTCTCTCTATTACTGGTCTACTTCTGTAAAGTTTGTTGATATGTAATGTCTTTATAATTTCTTTACCTCCTGCTAGTTTTGTCAGAAATCAGCTTGGAAAAGTTATTAGGACAGTGTGATGAACTTAGTCTTTTTTCTTCAGGAAGTTATACTAAATTACTATTTAAAAAAATCTTTTAAATATAGTGCATAAGCAACATCTACAAATAGTGCATTTGCTTCTTCTTTAGCTAATATCAGTATATCACACTATTAAAAATACATAGGTAAGGTACATGACATAATGTTGAAGTGATTTTCCACTCTGGAAGTGATTTCTTTTTGCTGGAATGCTTCATAAATTCGTGTTACCTCGTCTGTATTGTCCAGCTGTCAATTTGCCAATACTTTACCATAACAGCAGCATCTCTATTGTTTTGCTCTATGATCAGAGATGCAGAAATCATGAGAGTCTGCCTTCCAAAATTTCAAGAAGAAAGTGCACCTTTTCTAGTAGGAGTTGTGAGGGTTTCACTGAATAAGGAGCAGCAAGGCAGATCACATTACAATGTTGAAAACACATTCTTTAATTAAGAGAAGAAAGGCTGAGGGGCTCATGTGTCCTGACACTTCCATTTCAAATGGAAAACTTCTGGCACCTTCTGCTGCACATTATATGGAAAGAAGAACAATACAGAAGATTAGGAAAAGAATTTTGTTAGGCAGATTTCAGTAAAGTTAGTAAAATATGAATTAGAGTTAATACAGGATAAACACTAAATTGAGATTTTTTTCAAAAAACTCTGGTCTAAAGCAGGATTCAATTCAACATTAAATAATTTAGAAGTCTTCTTCAAGTAAGTATCCATTAATCTGAAGAAAAATACTTGAACCTGAGTAAGTGCAATTTTTAGAACTACCTGAAAAGATTGCTTCAGTAAGATTTTAGAAAATTTCACAATAATATCTTTTCTTTGTGGCATTCTCAATGCAAGTTAGAGATGCCAGAGGTAGATAAGTTACTTGAAGAATTTGAATTTTAACACTCAACAAAAAGTGAGTCTGGACATTATTTTATCTAAATTAGGTACCCATTCAACTTGGCTTTAGACAAAACTATGCCTAATGGCTAGAGAGTCACAGCTGATATAGTGATATAATCCTAATTTGCTTTCCTTCAGATAAAATTCCAGATCAGATTGTAAAGTTCAAGGCATTTTCTGTTACCATCCCAATTTTATTCATAGCCTGCAGACTTCAATGTTTTATTTGTGGGTACTAAACACAAGTTGAATCTGAATGTTCTTTTATTAAATGGAGACACATTGTTGTAAATGAGTCATAGAGGAAAAATATATATCAGGAGTCCAAATATTAATTAAAAAGAATATTCCATATTCAGTTGCATAAAAATTATTATAGGATAACATCCTTTTCTGGCAGATGATACATCCCTTGGATTTTCATGTCAGTGCCTAAAGCAGTAAGAGCTGCCACAGGTAGTGGTTGGCAATTTAATCTCAAATTTCAGGAGACTTGCCAGATAGAATTTTTAAAACTTCAGGATTCAGAGACTCTGTGTTATGTGCTTGTAAATTAAAATTATTGAGGCCTTTCACCAAGTCTTAATTGTAGAAAGTTCAGGAAAAGGCAAGATCAGTTGTTTATCCTATAAGTTAGGATGGTAAAAATGTGATTTGGAGAAGAAAATCTCTTAATGAATATTTATCACCATTCTCCTCCCCACCCTGACCCCAAAATTGCTTCAGTATTCCTGGGCAGCAAACATCTCCCTTATTTTAGGGAATGATCATATCCTAATGTCAAAACAACTTGAGCAAGAAAGAACAGTACATTCTAGGAAGTGTGTCAAACTCAGTTCCAGTCAACAATTTAAACTGTGACAATCTTATACTGAAGTTCTTAAAACAGGTGCTTCTTTGTGCAAGTTATTTCCTGTTAGACTATGGAGTGGGATTTCTCAATAATTTTCCACATATTTGGAAGTATCATCATTGAATTAGCCTGCCATATCTGACTAAAGCCTTTATAGTAATGCCTAGTTCCTAATTCTGGAGCCATCAAATATTTGAATTGCTATAGATGTGCCAAATTTTTCTGAAGGATCAAGTTCTTTTTCCATTTAATGGCAATTCTTACCTTCATGGAATAAAACCCATGATGTCTCTACCAATAGCAGTAAAGGTCATTACAGGCTGTTGGTTAAAATAGAGGATGAAAGATGCAGTCCAAAGTCCAGCATTTCCTTTGAATAGTTTATTTTGCAGTTGAATATTGTTCAATAAGAATCTTAGTGTCTGCTATTTAGACTGCTTTTCTATGCTGAGAGCATCCATTTTTCAGGTTATAACTAATGTGGTCAATAATCCAGATAACTATTTAAATTCTTACTTAACTTCATGGGTTCCAGCATTCCCACTTTTCCTTCTCAAGCATTTGAAAATACTTGTATGCTCTGAAAATAATCTTGTTCTGATGGGGACATAAAAGTCATATTGTTTTGTCCTTTGAGATTTAATGAACCCACAAATTGTAACCTCAGTCTGCTAAGCTCTAGGGACATTATGGGGATTAAGGTAGCTCACCTGAACTAATAAAAAAACTTAGTTTTTGCACATTTCTTATGGTCAGTTTTGAGAACAGCATTGATGATGATGGGTTGCCATTTAGACAACACACCTGTAGGTAGCTTAACTCTGGAAGCTCAGCAGTAGTGATGGAGTGAAGGAGATTTCTACCATGAACAAGCAGTCTGACATTAGGACAAGGAGGGTCCTTTTCTGTAAGGACCTCGGGGTCCCACCAGTGCATGTGAGCCAGCAGTGTGCCAGACAGCAGAGTGCTCACAGGAGGAGAAATATGAGAGCTAGAGAAGTGATTTATTGTAGGATTTAATTTTCTCACTGTTCTGTTAGAGAAAGGAGGTACCCTAGCATCACCTAGCAAGGATGGGTTAATGACTTGGTCTCACATCTACTTGAGACATAAGTTGTCTAAAAATATGTAGGACTTTTTAAATGGTTGTGTTAGGAATCTTAGCTTCTTCAGAAGATGCAGATAAAATTCAGAGTTGCAGAGTATACAAATCCAGTCTGGAACAATTCTGTCAATGGAAAATCCCAAAGGTTAGTACTTCTATACAGATTACAAGAATCAACATTTTTTCCTTTTGAATTGATGGCAAAACTGACTGAAAATTTTCAAATTATTCAAAACCAAGTAAATGAGTCTTGAAATCAGTTGGGCAATGGCACACTGTGATACATTTATCAAAGAATGTACAGATTTCACTTTCACCCCATAATTAGTTCTAACAGTCATATATTGTAACTTGTTCAAACCACTTCAAAATTTCCAATCAGATAATATGGCAAACTATTAAGGAACAAAAATGAAGTAAAAAGATGTGATTAGCATTTAGCATTTAAGTTAATTTGAAAGTGAAAACAAAAGCTATCTTTGGGCTAAAGATAACTTACCTAAAACTGACAGATGCATTTTTTTCAAAAATTAAATGTGATCAGATTTTGACACATCCATATATTTTCTAATGCAATAATGCAATAAAAGACAGAAAGGTTTGAGATTAGTGGGCATGATACTCTTTCCACAAAGAGATGTAGAGATGGAAGTGCTTAAAATTCTCCAGTATCAAAGTCTCTTTCTCTTTATGGAGACCTTTTCTTTATATGATAAAAATAACCCAAAATTTGCAAAGGACCTGAGGCCTGGCTTGTGCTCTTTGGTGGGGGTGAAATGACAGCCTACTACCTATCCCTCTGTCAGGGGACAGATTAATACTGCCATTAGCAGTTTGCCATAGACAATGACCTGCCAAAGTCTTAAGAATGAGAGCTTTTTTTATTCTGTGAAGAGCTTGGTTTTCCTAGCTGAAACAGAGATTATTGACATTCCTTGTTAAAATCTCTGTTTGACAGAAGTTGTATGCTACAATCAGTACTTTGAATTGGGACAAAGAATGTTAAAATCTTGGCCAGTTAATGAAATTTGAATTATCTGCTTTGAATGTGCATTTGAATGTGATATGTTCTAAGGTTTCATGTCCTCTTGGCATTTGCTCACAGCTGGTCAGATCCCTTGTTTTTTTCTTTTCTGAAATTCTTTTTCAATTCATTCATGGTTATACTGTGTTGAAATTGACTCCTCTTTCAGCTGGTAATGCAAAAGCAGAAGGAATGCATTGTATCTTCTCTAAAGAAACAAGTAAGAATTTCAGAACTTGGCTCAGAGATTTGTCTGCATCCTCTGGACTTATGGCAAAAAACCAAATGCTTAAATGTCATGGGAAGGTTTTCCTAAAGTATTTTTTTTTTCTTTTTAATTTTTTTTTTTTTTACCAAAAAACATATTAATTTGTTTTGTTTTGTTTTGTTTTGTTTTGTTTTTTGGGTTTTTTTTTTGGAACTTCTGGTATGGTTTGCATGTATCTGTAGGAAATTTCAGAATATTTTTTTAATGTCAGCCTAGCATGCATTTTAGAAAATAATTTTCCGTCAATTAAATTTTAAAAAAAAATTCTATGTTACTACTATAATCAGGGTGAAATAAAGATGTACTATGTAGTTTTCCATAACCAACTATTACTCTATATCATATATTACAAAAAAAAAACAAAAAAAAACCAAAAAACCCAGGAGAAAGCAATATTCTGATTATGAAGCTTCGATGATTTAGACTGAAAATGTCTTAAAAATTCTATCTTCTGGGATGTGGTTCCAGGTGCTGGAGGAGCTGGAATTTGTCTGGAGCTGATATTTCTGCGAAGCAAACCTTTAGCTTGCAGAGACAGAACTGTCGGGTCTCAAAGGCAATGCTGCCACTAATGAAACCAAAAGTATGCAAAAATAATTCTACCTATGAGAGACAAGCCCAAGAAATGGGAACAACTGTAGAGAAAGTGGCTACCAGCTACAGAGGATGAGACACTTCAACCAGCCTGTGCCAGAAAATAAAAATGGAACTTGCTATTAGAGACAGGATGAGCAAATCAGAAGGAAATGCACAATTCCAGCATAGCCTTTAGATAGATCTTACACATTTCAGTCAGTTCTAATTGTTATTTAAGAGTAGAAATTTTTATTTTTATACATTCCCTTTTTGGGCAGGTCTGAAGATCAAAGGTTTTGTCTTTAAAGAGAGATAATTCTTACTATGCTTGTGAAGTCCCAGCCATTCCTCAGTCTTCTCAATAGTTTTGCAATACAGGCTGCAATAAAATTAGCTAACCAATGAAATTTACATATGGTGGATGTAGTAATTTGTAAAGTTTGTGGGATCAGACATAGCCAGGCAGTTCTGTCCAGTAGTGTCTAAGGTGATGCAATGTGCTCACTGAAGAGGAATCAAATGTGGTTGAGCCAGTTCTCGGTGAATCAAAAGAATCCTTTCTTGATTAGGCCAGAAGAAAATCTGACTGAACAAACACAGCTGGATTTTAGATTCATGGCTGTACCTTTCCAACATCCCCATACATAGAGAAAAAAAGGAGGTGATAATTGGCATGACTGGAAATATTGTGGGATGGCTTCCGAAGGATGGACTAATCAGCTACTCATTGAGGTTATCTGTCCACTGATCTCCTGCTGACAGGCAGTAAAAACCATGGCTGCCAAATACTTTTAAAGCACAGATCTCTCTCAGGATGCCAAGCCTGCAAGGCCTGTTATTTTGATGTAGCTTGCCTGGATGTAGAAGGCCTGATTTGGAAATCTTTCTCTTTGACAGATGTTGTTTTTGCCTTCGGCTTCATAGGAAAGTGAAGCAAGTAATAAACATAATAAAGTCACAGAACTTAGAGGTAAGCTTTCAAAATAGTCCAAGAAAAATATTGTTTATATAAAATAATTCTGAACTGAAACCAGAACTGTCTCTGGACAAATACATGATTGTAACCCATGGCATTCTCTTCTGACTGAACACCATGTGAGTTTTATATTTACTTTGCTGTACATTTTGGGAAAGGTAGCCTGCCTGTTTTTGAACAGTGAATATTTAAAATCCAGCACAATTTGTCAGATGTATTTAATGGTCACTTCTGACTAACAGCAGCTGCCAGTCCTGGAGCATTTGAGAAACCGAGGTAGACTACAGAGGTTGCAATGTTTTCTAAAATCTTGGGAGTCTTTGAGCATGTCTATCATAGGTTTGAGACCTCTAAATCCTCTCTCTGTGTGCCATATTGTATTGGGTTTGTATGGCCAGGTTTTGGTAGTGGTGGAGACTATAAGAGCAGCTTCTGTGAGAAGCTGACAGCAGCTTCCTCCATATCCAGCATAGCCAAAGCCAGCCTGCCCCAAGGTGGACACAGCACTGGCCAAGGCTGAGCCCATCAGTGACAGTGGCACTGCCTCCAGGATAAAACACTTAAAATAGGGGGAAAATTACTGCACAAGAGCAATTGTGGCCAGAGAACAGAGGGGTGAGAACATGTGAGACAAACAGCTCACCAAGGTAGTGCAGAAGGAGGCACAGGAGGTGCTCCAGGCTCCAAAGCTGAGATTCCCCTGCAGCCCATGGTGAGGCAGCTGGGTACCTGCAGTCCACAGAGGATCATGGGGGAGCAGAGACCCACCTGCAGCCTGTGGAGGAGACCCATGCCAGAGCAGGTAGAAACCTGGAGGAGGCTCTGACCCCATGGGAAGTCCACACTGGAGCTGTGAACCTGTGGAGAGAGAAGTCTGCACTGGAGCAGGTTTTGCTGGCAGGATTGGAAATTGTGGGGGCCACAAGCTGGAGCAACCTGTCCTTGAAGGACTGAGCCCTGTGGAGAGGGAGCCACACTGGAGCAGTTCATGCAGAACTGCAGCCTGTGGGTGAAATCACATTAGAGAAGTCTGAGGAGGACTATCTCCCCTGGAAGAACCCACCCTGGAGCATAGGAAGGGCATGAGGAGTATCCCCTACAGAATAAGCATTAGGAACAGTGTCCAATGAGCTCCATTCCCTATCCCCCACACTGCTAGAGGGGGAAGAGGTAGAGAAGATTTGGATTGAAATTAAGTGCATAAAAAAGGCATGGGCATGGAAGATTTTATTTTATTTTTCATTACTATACTTTTATTTGATGGGCAGTAAGTGAAGTTTCCTGTGCTGAGTCTGTTTTGCCCCTAATGGTATTTGGTGAGTGATCTTTCCCTGTCCTGTCTCAACCCATGGACCTTTGTTGTATTTTCTGTCCCCTGTCCAGCTGAGGAGGGGAGTGATAGACCACCTTTGCTGGCTACTGGCATCCAGCCAGGGTCTACTCACCACAAATATCTAGGAATGTGATTCTTAGGTATTTTTCTGTTTGGAGTGCCAGAAGTAGAACTTAATGTAAACTCTAAAGATTACAAAGGTTGGCTCATTTTATTTGCTACATTTGAGCATCTTAATGTGGTGGGGTTTGGTTTGGTAGGTCTTTCTTTGGTGATTTTCTTTTGCTCATTTATATTTAATATGACCTAATTTTTGAAACACTCTTGCACAAGCCAATTCAAGCAATGTGACCTAAAAGCATAAACTCTTCTGAGACAGTGAGTCATTCAAAACAAGTGATTGCTACTGCCACTGATTTTTCATACTGCAGGCTGTGAGCACAAATGACAAGAAAAATCTCCCTATTCTTCTTTGGCCTACTTCAAAATCTGTGATAAGGAAAGCACACAAGCATTGGACATACTCTTAGAGAATCTTCTTCTTTATTACGTCATGTAAAACAGGACCGTGGTGATGTTAAACACCAAGAAAGACTCTTTGATCTCAGAGGTTTAATTCTAGCACTCAAAATTAAGTCAATTTTTAAAGAGGCATGTGGCTTAAGGACCTAGAACACAAAGAAAAATGAGACAGATAATTTCTCTTCTAAAACCAGCTACACTAAGAAAACCTAGCAATCTGTGTTATTTCTGCTCCTCTGAAATTTCAGTCTGGCATGCAATTTATTTGTTGTTGGAAAAACAGGCAACATTTGCTGTGCTTTTGGACATATCTTGTTAATGATGAACAACCTAGCTTTTTTTTTGCTTGATCCACACAAGTTACTGCAAATTCAGCTTCATAGGATAATTCCTATTGGAGAGGACCTTGGGGTATCTCTAGTCCACCCTCCTGCACTGGCAGGATCAGCTATGGGTCAAACCAGGTTATTCAGGGCTTCAGCCAACTGAGTGCTGAAAACTTCTATGGCTGGAGATCACACAGTCTCTTTGGACAAGGTGTTTCTTTGCTTGACTGCTCTCATAATGTCTCCTTATATTCAGTGTGAACCTCGTCTTCTTTCAACTCAATGTCCATGTGCTTGTTTCCCACCTTGTGAAACAGGGAGTAGCCTGGCTCCAATTTCCTCAGAATATCCCAGTATGTGCTGTAAAGGCTGCTATCAGGTATCCCCAAAGCTACATGTTTTCCAGGCTGAACAAGTCCAGTTCCTTCAGCTCTCTTCACATCTTAGGTGCTCCAGCCCTCAACCATCAACCACCACATCACAGAGATGTCTCTCTGCTGATCTTGCTGAATTTTATAGATTTATTTCCTTTAATTTAGGGGTCAAGAACTGGACATTGGATCTACATCTGGCCTAACATATTAAATAGAAGGGACAATCATTTTCCTGGCTCTCCTGGCTCTGTACATATGAATTCAGCCCTGGGTACTTTGGCCTCCATCAGTGACAGTGCACACTGATTGCTTATGCATAATTTGTTCCTGCCCATCCCCCAGGAACCTCAGATTCTTTTCAACCCCTTTTCAAAGTTGTCTCCAAGGCATCTGGTTCCCTCATGTCTGCTAGGTATCTTTCTTCCCAAGTGCAAGAGGCTGCATTTATCATTTTTGGGTTTCATGAAACCTCCCAGTCTATTCCTCCAGCCTGCCAAGGTTTCTCTGAATGGCAGCCCTGCCCTCAGGGGTCCTTTCTCCCCAGTGTGATGCCACTTGCAGACTTGATGAAAGTATATTCCTTCACCTGCCACTAATTGATAAAGATGCTGAAGGGTAGAGGTCCCACACAGACCTCTTACAATACCCCACTTCTTACTGGCCCAGTGACACTACTCTTAGAACTCAATTATCCCATTTTAACTTACCTAGTTATCCATTTAAGCATTAATTCATATGTAAGACTCTTATTTCTGCAGGGTCTCTCTGAAGACCTTGTCAATCTCTTTTTTGAAGTTCTCTGGTCTTGCACAATCTGCACAACTGCTCACACAGTTCCCTGACTTGGCAACTCAGCTCCTCAGCCAGGTCCTGCTCTTGCAAACAAGGACATCTTGCCTGCTTCAGCCTCTGCCCCAAGCACTTCCAGCAGTCTGGAGAGGTGTGCTGTCCCTCTAGAGCTCTCTTTGTGTCAGCTCTCTGCTCTGCCAAGGTGGTCATTCCAGTCAGAGTCTTTTCCCTAGAAAATGATGAATGGGTGTTTGGCCTTCTTTAACAATGTCAGCTGAAGACAAAAGCTCAAAGCTTTTGATAAATACTGTGAGAAACTGATAAAACTCACCAGGAAGGAAAGGCTGGAGTTTCCCCAATCCCAGCAGCAGCAGACTAGAATTAATTCAGTCATAGTATGTTGTTAATAATAAGCCTCAGTAATAGTGAAAATAAAGTTTCTTCCTCTGAATCATCTCCAAAAGTCACCAAAAATGTATGCTAATATGAGAAATAGAGCTGATGATTCTGTAGGGGAAAATCCTCACACTTTAACTAATTCTGAATCAATGGTACATCTTCAGGAACTGACTCAATTTACTAACTTCAGAGAAACCTGCCTGGGGGATTAAAATTGTGGGTAGTTTCATGTTGGATAAGTTTATTCAGTGAAGAGAGTCAATAAGAAGCAGAGCCAAGGATCCATGAGGTACTGTCATGAGAAATGAGGAAGAAATAGATAAGGAGAAGTGATGAAGGAAGTAAATGAGACTTCCTCATTTGGCCATGGCCAACTTTAATAACTTCCTCCAAGCCTGTGTAAATTCATTTTGAGTGGTGTGAAATTGTAGTGTGTCAATGGCTCTGCAGAAACTGCCAACTCCTGATCCAAGATAATGAGAGGTCCCTTTATTTCTATCATACACTAGATTGTATGAGATGATATGAAGTTGAACAAAATGACTTAAAAGCAATCTTTGTCTCAGGAAAAGCCTGTATCAATGATTTTTGCAAAACACAAGGGTGGCCAGGAGGGAGGCCCACTGTGAACTTGTTCTGTTTACTGCTAGGTTATGGGATTACAGGCTGCTCTCTATGAACACAGAAGAGCAGAGAGGCACAGCAAGAGGTGCTGGAACCCAAACCTGCTCAGAGAAAAGAGCCACTGCCCCAAACCCTCTCCAGGCTGTACCAGGGGACTCTCAGCCCCATGAGTGGTCCCCATCTATGGCTCTGGGCCAGGGGCTCTCCAGGTTTCCTTTCAGGATAGGGGACTTAGCCCAGGGATAAGGGAGCTACACAGGGGAACTTAGCAGTTCCTGTGCTGCTTAGGGTAGGTATCAAAATGGAAAAAGGGAGAATTCAAGGTCTTTTGAGAAGGAATGTGTGTGTAAGACTAGACAAAAAGGGGATAAAAGGCAGTTGGCAGTACACTTTTCTGGTCATGTCCTGCACCTGGTCAATTCAGTCTGATCCATCTCATCAAGCTCCACTCTGGATTCTTTTTGTGGGTGAGGAGCTCTAATTCTCTGTTCCACATCACAATATGGAGGTCTAGGTGTGGCAGCTGCAGCACGGACCATGGGTCATTGGGGGTCATGAATCTGGGGTGCCAGAAGTGGGAGAAAGGGCTTAGGTCAGCCTGTGATCTCCAAACTAATTGGTGAGCAGGTAAAGTGCTTTGGAAGCCAGGGGTGTTTCTATGTGTGTGTGTGTGTGTGTGTGTGTGTTGTGTGTGTGTGTGGTGTGTTTTGGGTTTGTGTGTGGGTCTACAAGGGGTCTGGAGCAACACCTGGAGCAGCTCGTGTGTCCAGGTACCAGCACCAGGAGATATCAAGGATGCAGAGACCAAATCCTGGACCTTTGAGGGTCTGAGCCCAGGCTCTAGAGGAATCTGCATGGTACATATGGATGTGTTTCCCACTAATGGACCTTCAGCCTGATCAGCTGGAGAAGGACCCTGGACTGGAACAGAGGCTCATTGTATGTGGCCAGAGGGACATTGTGCTGTTTGTTACTGCATGAGTGCCCTGTGCTCCTGCCTGTATTGATCTGGGCAGCTGCTGTGTGTCCATGAGTACGTGTTGTACGTGTGTTCCCATGTGTGCCAGTGGGAACCATCCATGCTCTGACTCTTGATTGGTTGGACCTGGGGCATGAAGCTGTGGCAGTTTTGCCTCTTTTGACCTATCCTGTTTGACCACTACCTAACATTTACTATCACTAGCTGCTATTAGAACACACAGAGTAAGATGTCTTTTGTTCTGACCCAGTAGAGCAGCCCTGAACAGACAATTAAGGATGCATTGTAAAATTTCAATGGACATGCCCGGCAAAAAATAATTAAAAATAATGCAATAAATTCCTTCTAAATTCCCTTTACTTCATACTTTCCTTATCTGATTCTCTTCTTTATCCTCCCTACATGATGTCATCTGTTGTCTTTGTATCAACTAGCCTTACCTTGACACATTCTTGTATAACATTTTAGTTTTACTGCTTTTATATTCTTTGATTTCACCTGAGGGAAGAATAATCATCATAAATTTAATAATCCTTCCACTGAACAATTAAGGAAAAAATCAAGAAGGAATCCAACAAACAAAATGAAAATTGCTGTAAATGGTGGCCAAATACTTAGTTGCATAGCCAAGGTGAAGTGTGAATTAGGATTTTGGCATTTTTCTTTACTTTCCATAAAACACCACAATAAAAAAGATGGGAAGCTGACATGTAGCTACTTAAATTTCAGTTTGCTGTTCTTAATACCAAATTATGTTATAGTAGTATGTACCTATGGACATGAAAAAAACCTGATATACATATTCTAAAGTTACTATCTAATCACCTTGGTTTTTAAAAGCTTTTAAAAATTTTTAAGATGAACCTCTACCTTTACTCATGCACATGAAAATAACTCTGACCAAAGCCACCACATATATATGGTAAAATTCAGTGGATAAATTAGGGAAAAATTTCAGCCTGAGAAAAAATATGTATCACAACCATCTTAAATTGTGATGAGACTTTAAATTACAGATTTTAATTAGCAGAAAGCAAATTTCAACCACTTTTTTACCAGAGTTAGTAATATAAGGCCAGACTATCCACTAGAAGAGTCTCTGGAAGGGAATTTAGGACAAGACTTGAGCTTTAGCAGAAGTTTTATATCCCCAGGAGCATATATTTCACCAGAATTGGATTGAATCCTGGCTCAAAATAATATTGTCTCTTTCTTACTTCAAAACACATGTGAGGTCTCTGGTGCAGCTCTTTACTCACATGCACTGAACTAGAGATCAGAGAGTATCACAGCCTGAAGCTACATGACTTCAAGCTAGAAATGAGTATGAAGTTTCTTGGAAGGAGCTGAATGTCTTCTCTCCTGTTTGACTGAGCTATACATAACCAAAGGCATTGCAATCGCTTGGGGCTGTGTGTTTAAGTTATTTCCCTTGTGCACAAGTTGCACACAATTTAACTGCCTAAGTATTTACATATTTTCTGAGACTTCCTTGTTGTAAAAGAGGAACGTTTGTCTACATAATTGTCAAAACATGCTACTCCTTAATCTGGCATAATATTTACTTCTGTGGTAGTGTGTGTCAGGAATTCAGGCTCAGGTTGTAGATGGTATCAAATTTTAGTAAGTGATAATGACATTAGGGAAGGCTGCCAGGAGAAACATCTGAACTATGCAAGTCAAAAATTGCCATTCAAGAATTGATTTAGCGTACTTCTGATTATAATATTCCTTTGAAATGCTACTGAAATTCTTATGCCTATTTGTACTAGGCAATGCCTTTTGTAATGCAGTGCAGCATTTTCTTATGACTGAAGCTCAGCTGCAGCACGTTAAATCAGCCTCCAAGAGCATCCACCTCACATTATTTCACCAGCAAATCCTTTTACATTTCCCCCCACCCCTAGCAAACATACATAAATGCCTGGTGTTATTAAGCTAACTTGGTAAAACATGTATTCAGATGAAAGGGCTAGAGATGAAGACATGAAGACAGGCACTCTTAGCTGGCTAGAATGTAGATGCAGAGCTGACAAGTGAGTGGACCATTTCAGCATATCTGTTCCACTTGATTGGTACAAAGCTTTCCAATGTCGTTTTGACTAGCTATGAAATCAAATTATTCCGCATGAAGTCTTGTGCAGCACTGAGCTGCTCTAATGCCCATTGGATATTGTGAGGGACTCTTTGTGCATGACTCCTCATTTCTATAACTATTCTGGACAACTGTTTTATCCTAAGCAGCTAAGAATCCAAAATTTCATCTCTGCCTGACCCTGGATTATCAGGTCCAAAGCAAACCCATGGAGCACCCACCAAAACTCAGAGTGTCAAATTCCCTTGGCATGCTTCACACTCAAGGACACCCTCTGCAGATGCTGTTCAAGTGGTCCTGACTTAGGATTGGGGTGGCCAGATCCTGGGCTCCTATTGTACTCACAGTTGTGTTTTTGATGTGTATTTGACCAGAAAGTTGTTGCACTACCTTTAAAGGGCAAAATTCCACTACTGAAATGTCCCTTTAATCCCTGTAACGGCAACACGCCCAGAGCAAGTGCTTGGAATGGCTGTTGAGCTTGGGTATTAAAAACAGTGGATTGTTTGGGGTTTTTTTCATAGTGCAACTCAGATTACTTTGCAGTACGTTTAGTAATTTATAGTATGACCAAAATTATTTAAGACATTAAGCAAATAATGTTATCAGTATATAATACATTGAATTGCTAACTTTTAAAAATGTTTAGTCCCATTTTAAGATTATTTTCACATATAGCTCACAAGAAATTATTTTTTTATATGGCTCTTTGTAGCAGTTTCTGTAAGAAAATATCTCAATATTTAATTTAATGTGAAATTATAAGTTTATACTGCAGTCAAAATCTATTACTCAATGTATATCTGAAGAAAAAAAACTGCTAAGAAAAGCAGTTGTTGACTTACTTTAAATTTTTAAAAAGTGTCTCATCAAAATTCAATTTCCTCTCAGTGAATAAAGCATACTGGGGAGAATGATCAGAAATATCTAATTAAAAATCTATTTGTCAAATTCTGAATGAAACAAATCCTACTGATTTGCCAAAATTTCTCTGTCTTTATTACCTAATGCAAATGAAAATATTTATATCTAATAGCTATATAACCACATAGAAATAAAAAAAAAATGAATGTAATTTTTCAAAAACTTGTGTAGGGTTGCTTTTATCTACAGTCAATATATTCACAGTGAGCTGATCTAAGTTTATTTCTTTAAAGTAGAAATATTGAGCTGACTTTACAGCAGTGTGATTAGTGCCTCTGCCACAGAAAACAGAACATGAAACAAAACAGAAAAGAAAATGCATTTTTTAGTCTGTTCCCAGCTCCAGATGGCATGCTGATTTAGAAAAGAGATAGATAATAGTTACCTTCAGGATATGAGGTGAACAGGATGAGGGATTGATTTGACAAGTTTATTGTACTCTACTCCTTTTGTCAAATGTAGGATTCTTTAATTTATTGCTTTTCTTCTCAGGACATCTATGGTAATATTAGAGAAGTGCTGATAGTGGAAATACACTACAGTGAGCCACCTGTAGGTAATACTGATGTGACCTGTTTCTCACAGGTATCAAATTCTCTAATTACCCTAAAAAATTTCGGCTCACATGTCTTCTATTTGCAACTATCATTCTTTCTTTTGTTTGCTCACTCATTCACTCATTCTCTTTTTCTTCTTTCCCACTAAATACATGCCTCTGGACAGAAATTTAGAAAGAAGTCTAATTATTTGAAAAATGTTATTGGCACTGTAGTCAATGTGATGCAGTGTGTTACTCTATCAGTTGCTGGTATCACTTATATTACTGCACGTAAGGGAAAAGTTAAAATTTGATGAGAAGAAGCAACCCACAAAATACCAATCTATGACAGTAATTAAAATGGAGGACTAATAAAATAACAGTTATTTACAGCATTTCTACTTTCTGCTGAGTAATTCTGAGTCACACATCAATTGTCAGTGTAAGCAAAATAACACAAATGAAAGACACAAGGCAAGTGAAAGAGTTTGCTATATTAAATCTGAAAAACATCATTCAGAACTAAAAGCCATTACTATACCTTATTTACTGGTCTTCCTTTCTGGAATTACTTAAAAGCTTCCCTATTTATTTTTTCAGCCAAGCTACTGAATCTGAAAATTGTTGACAAAACTGGTCTTGAATATTATCTTCTGGGGGAAACCTGGAGGAGAAGACAATGGGCATTAAACACGTTCAGAATTAAAGTTGTCCATATTTAGCCTTTGGTATTTAAGACACATTTTGGCAGATGTCTAGATATATAAATTTTAAAATTTGAAGAACTTTCTTCCATTCCAGGATCCAAGTGAAGAAAGAGATTTTAGACTTATTTTCTTAGAATCTTGATTTGAATAATAAAATTTTCTAATCATCTTCTCTTAAAATTCCTATGAAACGATTATATATTAAATGCCAGGGTATAGCACTCTCTGAAATAAGAAAAAAACCAACACTTCAGCTCAAGTCTGGTGTCAACTTTGCATTTAAAGTCACTGCTAGTTTGTGAATCTGCATCACAGTTAATGCTAAAAGGAGATGCTAGGGATTGTACTAAAAATATATTATGAAAATTATGGTATAATTTTTACTCATTTTTTCTGTCATTTTAAGAACCTGCTGGTGCTGGCACAAGCTATTCTAGCCTGAGTTGAAAAGAAAAAATTTCTTTGGAAATCCAGTTGTGAGCTGGCAATTTTTGTCCCAGCTCATCACCAGAAACACACTTTGTCTTTGCAGACCTGGCAGATATTGTGTTCTTATTTTAGCTTTGGGACAGTTGGATTGAATAAGTGAAGGGTTAGGGGAGAATTTGGGTGGTTGTTCCCTACTTGAACTTCTGTGGTGTATAATTCTGGAAAAGAAAATAAAAAATACTGAAAATATGAAAAAATATTTTCATAAACACTTGCTATTAGATATTTACTGATAAGTAACACTCACATAAAAACATTTATTGCACAATCTCTGTCTATTAAAACCTTCCTATTCTATTCCTTGGTAAAAAAATTGTAGTATAATTTCTTTGAGATTCTAGGTTTTCTCTTGATCACTTCCTTCAGATGATTTGAATTCAGAGAGTTTAGAGGATTTCATCCACCAGACTCAATGATTCTGTATCTTTCACATATTTTAGGTTTTTAAGTATTTAAATAGACTGCCTTTTTTTCCCCCCAATGGTTGAATAAGGCATAGAATGACATTTTACCAGGCCATTTTCATTAGAGAATTTTGAATCATGGGTTAAACATTACTTTGCTTATTTTTAAACTATTTTATGGAGAAGATACACCATTAAAACCAAGCATTTCTCTCCATTCAAAGTTGTGGAAATTAGTTCTCTTCCAGCTCTAAGGTGTAGCCTAGGCTGTGATAATTACTGCTAGAGAAAAATCCCCTTTAATCAAGAGTGATTTTGTATGTAATATTCCAAAGAGCAGTTGATATGCTTTGAGACCAAAATTTATTGATTTTTTAGCTTTTCCTTTTATGGTATAAATGAATGGCCATATATTTTTCCCTTTTCAGTAAGAGATAAAGAGGTTAAGCCAACACGGAAATATTTCTGCACTGAACTGGTTTGTGGATATCTTTCCAGCAGCATTTGATTTAGCACTGCTAAACTCATTACTTTTTTTTTTTTTTTTCCTATGGTGGATCAAAACCAGAATTTCCAAAAATATTGTTACCATTCTTGGATTGCTTGTTGACCCTATGAAAGAGGGGTAAACTCATCCTAGGTATCCCAGCCAGTTTGGAGACCGAGCGAGCCACATGCCCTTTGGTATCTTCTTAAGAGGGGAAGCCAAATTTGCAATTTGCTTAAAAAAATATGTCTGGGATTTAAATATTTTCAAAGCTACTTAGAATGTCAATTTTTGGCATGCTTACTCTCCAGCTGTGAAACACAGCATAAGAGTCAAGTGATAAAAATGGCGAATGAATTGGGCAAGTGTCTTTGGTCACTAAATAGACTTTCAGACAATTTCTGACAAGCTAAGTTTATAGATCACAGAGTTTTTTAATCCCCTTCTGCAAGCAAACTCCTTTTCAAGTCCACTCTATTCTTTTATCTTCTGTCTTTTTTTTCCCTTTATTGTTTTTATGTGGCTGTCTCTGTTATTTCACTGATTTAAGTTTTGAATTTTTTGGTTTAATTCTAAACCATAATTTACCAGAAGTAGTTTTGCTGTCCTCAATTTTCATAATTTCCATCACACACTGAGGCATCCAAAATGTATTGACTCACAGTCTAGGTATTTGGTAAATGATCTGCATCTTTCCTTTCAGTTTTTCATTGCCTAGGTATGTGTGACCATTCTTCACATAGCTGTCATTATGCAACAATAAAATCTTCTTTAAAACATACAAATGAAAAGTCAAATGGAAATGATCAGATGAACAGAGTGTTTGGAAGGAAAAGATTCTATATGAAATTTTCTTCTGTAAATTAGCTTTTGTTTTAATGGCTCCATTTTACTATGTTTATGAGCAATTTGTCCTTTCTCTTGAAAGGCAAATTTAGAGGAAGTGTGGACCCCTTAACCTCTGTTCTTAGCAGAATGAGCTTTCTTTGCACTGCATGTGTTTGTTCATTTTGCTCATGAATGTCAACTTCACTGGTCATGCCAAAATTTATGGCCAGGCATCTTTGAAGGAGAGCAGCTGTTTAGAGACACAGAATGAGTCTTGAAAAGTCATGAAAATGCAGCAATGTAAAGTAAAATTGTTGTGCTGCTGCAATTCAATGTGGGAGTTGTCTAATTTACTGCTGTAAATTAGAGGAACTCAAACATAGCCAGCAGGAGTTTGTTTATTCTTTTGGAACTAGTGAAAGCATAAAAGCTACCAACAAAGTATTTATAAAGCAAATTGTTACTATTTCACCCAGCCACCCAATTTGAACTAATAATCACAGGTTAGCAAGCATTTTAATGAGGTGCTTATGTTGGTCTTAAACAGATTGGACAGTCCATATTCATTTGGCTTTTAAATTGATAAAACCTCATCAATGTTCTTGCATTACTGCTAGTTAATACTGATCAAACAGAAAGCTAAAATTCAGCTAAAAATGAATTTTTAACCAATTCCAAAAGATGTGTCCATGGGTTTTATCCTAGACAGCTTGAGTTACTTTCTTGATGGGAGATTGTTCCCGGTTGGCTCTTTCAGTCAATGGAGATACAGAAGCAACTTCAGAAGTGATTCACCCTATTCCAAAATCAGTTTTGAAGGACAAAAGTGGAGTGAGTTAGATGCTTAAGATGCTTATCTTCCTTTGCTGAGTTGAGGAGACTTAGACCCAGAGAACCTAGTAAAGAGAAAATAAAGGTTATTGAGCCTCTAATCCCACTCACTAGTGTAAAGAGAGATGCACATCTAGACAGCCCTTTTTAGTACCATGCCTATTTTAGATTATTTTAGATACTATCTTAGAGGATCCTTTTTGTTGTCTCTATTTGCTCTAGAGGTAGTCTAGCTGATAATTGCAAAATAGATGCCTAACTTCTAGATGGTTAAATGAGGTGATCTGAATCACACCTTCTGTGTGATTCTGAGGCATAGTTAAGAATGTGAGTAGAATTTGGCTCTCCCTGCTCATTAGCATAGGCTTCTGCTTTTAGTCTGCAAGATTATGAGGTGAGTGTTTTTCTTTGTAAGCCTGCAAGGAACTATGGTTATTACAAAGACAACCAAATCAAGATGTGTGTTATTCTCTTCCCACAGGCATGAGGAGTACGATTTTGGTTTTCACTGATTTAAATATAGTGGTAGGTTAATCCACAGAAATTCAGGTCCTAACCACAAAGATTTCCTTGTGTAAATCTGAGCTGGCATGTGTCAGAATGCAATGGTACAGGACCCCATAGCCAAGAACAGCTTGTGCCTTGGTGACCAGTACCAGAATGAGAATAGACAAATGGTAGAATGTCAATTAACTGAGGTAGTATTACACCACATCCCTGCTCAAAAAGAGTCTTTCTAAGAGTAGTGTTTATATATATAATTTGAATATATATATATATATATATATATATATATATATATATATATATATAATTTGAAAATATTTAAATAATAGAAAGTGACTTGAGAACATTAGTGACTTGTGTGACTTCTATGGATGTATTGTTCATTTAAACTATACTTCTGGTAAGTAATTAGAAACATGGAATGTGGTTACAGAGAATCTTTGTTTCCCTGGAGACTTTTGAACAAATGTCTCAACTGTTAAATCACTGGTGAACCAGAAGGAACCACCTGTAGGCCTTCTGAATTTGCCTGTTTGTTTTTTGCTGCTTGGCTGCACTATTTTTACCTAAAGAGAGAAATGTTTATTCAAGACCTTTTCCTGATTAGTTTTGTTTTCCAAAAAGAAGAGACTTTTTCTATTTCTTTATAACAATGATATCCAGAGGTGTTTGTTCTGAAGTACTTTAATGTTATTTTTAGCTTCTACATAAAGAGTCTTAGAAAAAATTTCTAGACAATTCTTAATTGATTCACCACAATTTTAGACATGTACCATATCCTCAAAAATTTCCAAAATAAAAACCTTCTTGCAACAGCCAACAAGGTATCACATAAGGGGAGAGAAGGCCCAGACAGCAGAGACCATCTGTGGAGTCTGCTTTTATCTGTTAGCTAGAATTCTTAGAACCTCTTCAAGCTTCCTGAGAACTCTTAAGACCAGAAGCTGATCCAGGAATGACACCTGATCTTTATTGAGTACACTGTGATTCAAGGAATCCACGTGTCTAGAGTTCATGCCAGAATCTGTGCATAAGTTCTCCTCCTGCTGAGGAATCTAGTCTTAAGAGGAATTCTAAAAATAGTAGGAAAATAGCCTTCTTTTCCTCTAGACATTGTGATTACATATTTCTACACATTCATTTAGAAGCTATTTGTCAATCCAAAAACATTCATGATTTCCTGTTCTCTGTAAAATTTTGAAAAAATGCTAAAATATTTTTATATGCTGTATATACTTGTTTCATATTTAGTAACAGTTGATATATTTTAAATATTATTTATCCATAAAGAAAACATATTTTACATTATTTGTATATGAGTGTACTTGCCTTCAGTTGAAAATCTAAACAAATCAGATTAGGATTTACAATGTTGCAAAAGAAATTATTATACAGAAGTACTTTGGACGAGGATGCTATATAGTTTTTGTAGTATTCTGATATTAGTTGGTGTTTATGAATGAGTTCATATAGAAAAATAATTTTTAAAAACAGAGGAGAAAAAATTATCAGAAATTGTGACAAAGTATTACAGATTTCGTCTTCCAAAATTTTTCCTTGCACAACTGGAATAAGGTGCTTCACTGCTGTTTTATGTTTGACTTATAACACATTGTACTTTACTAAAAAGAAACTCATCTTCTTGCCTTCTTGAAAAAAGTTGTTGCAGACTACTATGCTATACTTATTAGCAACCCAAGTATACTATTTTTATGCAATGGTTGTTTGATTCACCACTGATTCCAAAGTTAAATCAAAGTTATTTCATAATTTTAGAATCGGAGAGTATATGCAACAGGAGTTGAAGGAATTGTAAAATTTTTTATTTCATATACATATTTTGCAATCACCTCTATTCTTGTCGCTTTACATTTAAATAAAATCCAAACTGGATTGTAGCATTGTTTGTAATATTTCAACTCTAGGAAAAAAAATTACAAAAATATATTTCAAAATATGTTCTGTGGTTGGCATAGATAGCCATTTGCTTGGTAGTGTGCATCAGAAAAGAAGGACCAGAACCATAGTGAACAGCAAAAGACCTCAGCATCTCTTTAATGCAATTTTAAAATTTGTTTTCTCTTCAAATTTTCTATTTGGAACAACAACAAAAATCTCTTTCTGTATAGAACAGGCTTTCTGTATAGATTTTTGTATTTGCAGGAATCACAGAAAATATTCTGAGAAATATTTCATTGCATGAATATGTATTCATTTGGACTGGTGGAACCAAGGCCCATGTAACTGTTCCTCATTCAATGCTTGTGCTGTCAACTCAGGATGCACTCTCTGATCATCCTCTGGTACATCCTCTGGTCATCCCATTTCTTCTCTCATTTCGTTTTGTACTTAAAATATATATTTTTTTAAAAGGAGTATGGCAGAAATATGCAGGATTTCAGCTCAGGTACACTTCTTTCAGCTCTGGAAACACTTTCCCAGATTTGGATTGATCTGTCTTTTCCCCATTGCATCACACTAACAGTCTTACTCACTCTGTGATTGAACAGTGCACTCTTTCTTTGGGTCTTTAACAGCTTGTGATTTCTTGGCTTATAGAATTCATTCCTTTTATTTGTGTTTGTATTCAGGACCTTTCATTTTTTGCTGTTGACTTTACACCATTTCTGTTATTCCAGTCCCAGAAGTCATCCCTTGCTCTGTGTTTATGGTGGCTCATAACCTTGTGCCAGGCTCTTTCTGCCAGCAGCACAGATGAGACACTGTACTTAAACAGTCCCTAAGGAGCTGCTTCAGGAAATTCCCTTGTACTGTCCATTACCCCTCCCTCCTCTTTTAAGCAGTTAGTTTTTCATGTAACCTAGACACCTAAACCTAAAGGCATAAGGTCTACTCCATTTGTCTAGAAAATGGAATACAGAGCTTTCCATCTGAGCTAATAAGCACTTATATCCAATGTTACACTGAGTTCTAATGACATATGATCTACTTTATTTGTAGAGAAGATAATTTCAAGGAAAGGCTCTGTATTAAGTTTGGTCTATTCCACCTTTGGTGAGGGCATATTTCAGTTTGTTCTGTCTTCTTTTTTCATCATGTGTTCACATAATCTTCCTTTCAGAATTTGTATCTTTGGTTATGACTGGAACTAAATAAAATGATTATCAATAAAACAAAACTATATTATCTAGTCCTATAAATGTGATTACCTATCACAAAAGTTTTTGAATTACTGGGTTTTCTTTTGTAGCTGTAAATAACTTCTGCCTGTGAATGGGTAGTCTCTTCCCTCAAATTCTGATTTTGCTAAATACAGTCCAAAGCTCTAGATAGGGATGAAGTAATTTCCCAAATACCAAAAACTGTGGGGTAATCTGTCATCTCAGTCTGCTTTTGGCATGCTGTGTGGTCAATTATCACTTTAATGTCTCCAGGGGTTTCAGTTAAAAGTAGAATTTGAGTCTCCTTCCTGCTCCATAGAACCCTCCAAAACACAGCCAAGTCTCTCCACCTCCCCATGCTAGTAGCTGTGTTCCAGTAGTGAGCAATGCACAACTCTAGAGAACAATGTAATACTATGCTGAATTAAATCACAGTTCATCATAAGGGACCTGTGGGTCTATACTTGGTATAAATGGCACATAGCATCAGTCAAAGTTTACATGGAAAACAATGAGACTAGATATACATTCCAATTTGTTGTATAAATGTATAAATGTATAAATGTGTGTCTGGTTGTAGAAAATACCTAGATTCTGCCAGAATTTAACTTTTCACTTTTGATCTCCATAGGGGAATGTAAAACAGTGATGATTTTTTTTCCAATGCTGAAGTTGCTAGATCCTAAATTTCCAGCTGCCCATACTGACACCTTTTCAAGGACTCTACAAGAACAATTTAATAGTTTCTTTCAGCAGAAAAACTGACTCCATTAGATTGCAGTGGCCCAGAGGACCAAGGGCAGCTGTTAAAATGCAATCACTGTTGAGCTCATATAAATTGTTATAAAAGTTCTTTCACTGTTTCTCTATTTAAACTTTCTAAAGCACATCCAGTAAATGCATCTAACCTCTCCTTAGATGCTTGCTCCTACTAGGGTTATGAAAGAGAGTCTCTCTGTAGCAGTCTTTGTGTTAGTCTTTTATCCTTGGTAATGTTCCAACAGCTCTGAAAATGGCAATTATTAATTCACTGTGAAAAAGGCACCACTTCTTTCTTGATATTCTGATTCATTTTATTCCAGTTTCTAACCTGCTGTTTCTGGCAAAAGCCTTTTTGATAAAGTGAAGGCTGAGTACTTTCGAGGCAGGCTTTGACAAAATTAGGTGTCACATGTGACGAGTTTCAGTCAGTGTTTGTTTAAGCTAGGGGGCAGACCACAACGACTCCTTTTGGTAGCTCATGTTTACATCGACAAAAGAGTATTTAGCTGCTTGACTCTTCTCTAGAGACTAATCACCACTGGGAGTTTGGCACCTCACACCTCCACTGAGCAGGCCAAGGCACACACAAGCATTGCACTCATCTCACTGAAATCACAAAACAGGTCTGGTAAATGCCTAAGAAGTTCCTGACAGATGCAGGCAATTACCCCAAACTGAGTTTGCTCCCCTCATCAGGCTCTCCAAGACTGTACAAACTGCAGTTACAGCCTGACCATATGGATGGGTTGCAAAACTGTAGGAATGGCTGTGAATTTAGGCAACTCCCTAAGGAAGAGGTTTTCTTTGTCAAGACTAATTCTAGGTTAGATTTAAAATAACTCATGTTTCCCTTGCTGTGTAGGTAGGATACCTGGAATTGCCTGGTGCTTACCTGAGGCTAAGAAACACGGCTGGATGATTGCTAGAAAGCTGCTGACACACAGTAACTTGTTCATACACTCAGAATTGCAATTGCTGTCTATTCATTTGGAGTTTGACTGAAATAAACATAAAACTATTTCACAGGAGCTAATGGGCTACCTTCAGGTAATAGTCCAATGATGATAAAGAAGATCCACTTCTTAGGTTCAGCTTTGACTTGGGAAATTCTAATTCTAGCACTCTCTAACACCTGCAGTGATCTTAGGCAGTCATTTTCTCAGATCCTCAGATGTACATATCACTGATTTTGGGGGTGTAACAAACTGGCTTTCAAAAATCTGTCCACCATGCCTCTGTGCCTAGTGCCAAATCTGTTGAATGGGTTGTGAGTAAAATCCTGTTACAGTAGTCCTGCAGGACTGATAAGGTGCTGTGTTGATGTGGATAGCTAAGGCAGATAACCAAGACAGAGCATTGCTCATCTGAGGAGTATTTAATGGGAAAGTTGCTTTGTAATTTAGAAACTACCAGAGTGAATGCAATTCTAAAATGCTTCAAGTTTCCTTCCTTTGTATCTTTCAGAATTCAAGTGTTATTTGTATGCTACCTCAGTTTTTGATAGAGTGAATTCTGAGACTTCACCTGCTTCATGACTGCCTGATTCTATTAAAATGTGGTGGTGAATTCTGTGTGTCTGCTCAGGCTCAGAAAAGCTGTTTCATTGTAGCCTTCTATACACAGGCTATAATATCCTTATGGCGTATCACAGTACTTCTGTTTGCTTGCAGGTAAAGGAAAACTTTTATATTTGTATCCTGAGGTTTACTGATAATCCCAGCGAGGCAAAGGGCATTCCTGTATATAACTTTGTTCAGAAACAATTGCATAGCAGTCCTGACACCTGTGGGGATTGAGTTATCAGATCAAAGCTCAGAACAGATTTCGTTCTTTGTGGTTGCTTCACTCAGTCAGAAATAATTTGTAGAAAACCTTTAGGGTACCTTAAGTGGAGCACAACTGCATTGATTGGGAAGATAGGCATGCTTCTGTGAGCATACTTGTGCAGATTTCAAAGTGCAAGGTATTCAGACCAGAGTTTTCCTGGAGGAATACCAGTGAGCTACGTGGGTGTGCACATTCCTGTATACCTGGAAAGGCTTCTATGTGCTGTGAGCATAGAAAAACCAGAAAAAACTCTCAATCTTGTTAGTGGAAAATGAAAGGGAAAAAATAGGAATCTAGCATGGTGCTGCATTTAGTGGGTAACCAGGAGGGCACAGGACAGGACAGGGTGTTTTCTTTCTTTATGAATCTTGGTCACTGCTGGCCTAAACAGTGAACATTCCTAGAAGAGAAAGGGAAGGGTTGGTAACAGTGCATGGGACAGTTTGTCTATTTCAGCAATAGAAATCCACGGTCAGGTGGAGAGATTCCAGGATTTCCTCATTTGTTGAGGCATTGCAGTACACCTAGAGGAGCTGGTGACAGAAAGAAACTAGCAGGCACCACTCATTTCATCCAGCCATGAGCCCAGTTGCCATGGACTGAAGGGAGCTATTGTATCAATTTTATTAAAGGAGGGAAGTTCTTCTGCAAAACTCATCAGTTTTTGAGCTTTGGGGGTTGAGAGGCGAGAGGTACTTTTTAAAGGATGGGGAATCAATTTGTTATTGTGTAGCTAGTTTTCACTAATGGAAGGTATGATTTATAATGATAGCTATGTACCCAGAGCTTGGAGTGAGTGATTAAAAGACTTTTTAAATTGACATAATTACATCTGCCCCTTTTCCAATGGAAACATTGTCCAATAAAATAAAACTATGGTTGTGATATGAAAGCATTGTTTATGAAAAATTCTAAGTCACAACACAAGAAAACTAAAAGAGGTGTCTGAGTAGTAGAAAATTTATAGTTTTCACAGGACTTCCTCAAATATGAGAATGCTTAAATTACTACTCCAGCACATTTGATGTAAATGACATTCACTTCAGAAACTTCTGATTTCCTTAGCAAATGGAAATTTAATGTAAACAAAGCAGTCAGATCATAGGCAATAATGGCTAGAAATAGCATTCTAAATATTTTAATAGTGGCATTCCAGAGATGTTTACCTTTGTGAAGATAAGCAGAACATATACAAAAAATGAATGAACAACAATCTGCATTCCATCATTAAAATGAACTTTACAGATGACTTGCTCTTGGACTCTGAGACAAGTTCTTTTTTTAGAGCACAGTCTGCAGAACCAGAAAATAAAGACAAAACCAGCCTGTTTGCAACCTCTCAGGGACCAAATACCACACAGAAAGTGTTTTGTGTTTTTGTATTTATTTTTAAATGCTTAGTTTAGTTATTAGAACACCAGTTCTTTGTTCTCTTTCTCAAGTATTTCACATCAGATCTGTGGTTTAAAGTGATACTTAAAGTGTCTGCAAAGTAACTTCACTACACTTACAGAGAATTCATGCCAAAAGCCTTTTGGATATATATACTGTGTCTCTTTTATACCACTGCTGCATGATAAAGAGGAAGCAAGACACTTTTGAAGCATCTGCATTATCATTCTCAGATGGTACTTTCATCCATCCCATCCATCACTGCAATTTTTACACATCTGGGCTGTTTCACACATCTGGGCTGTTTCACACTGGAGCAAGCCAACCTGATATCCCTGGCATTAAGGCCCCCTTCATTGCATTTTATCAATAAATATAAAATTTTATCAATAACCATTTTAAAGAGTCCAGACCTTGGGAAAGTACCATCCAGAGGATCTAGGTGTGGTCAATGTTATTTCCCAACGTCAGGGAAAGTCAAAGTCAACAAAAGCAATGTGTGAATGAAGAAGTGAGAATTGTCAGACTCTCAGAGCTCCAGCCATATTCTAGATGAGATATAAGACTGAACCACTCATCAGTGATCATTAGGAAAGCATCTACACTGTGCTGGACAGCAGCTGTCAGTGTGGCATAGATGACAAAATTATTTATCCATGTACAGCACCAACCATCCTGCTTGAGTGACCCTGGAGCTGACTTGGGCATAACTCTGAAGATTTTCCGCAAGGAAATGGAAAATTCCCCCAGTGAACATGATGCAGAGAACTGCCCTCGCAGTACAGGTGAAGCCCAGCAGGTCCAGCTGTGTCTTTTGGTTGAACCAGGAGGAGGCAGCAGGGAAGACCTTGAGACCTTCTTAAAAGGAATCCTGTTCCAAGCAGCCAGCATCCACAGGGAATCTGAATTCAGCTTGAGTTTAAGCAAGCAGTGTCTTGTCAGCACTCCCAGATACAAACTGCTTTGCTCTTTGGTTTAACAGCTAAAGAATTATATTTAACCTACAGAATTACAAAACCTACATTTCACCATGCAGAAGAAACCAATTTAGAACAAATCCAGAACAGTGCCTTGTCATCTAGCCAAAAGCAAGAAGAGATATACACAGGGCTTCAGCAACCTTCTGTGTTACAGATCAGCACAAAGTAGCAAAAAAATTAAAAAATAATTGACATGAAAATATGGGAAAATTTGGTAGAGTCGTGTGAGGGTATCCTGAAGACTATTCTCTTTCTTTCTTTCTTTCTTTCTTTCTTTCTTTCTTTCTTTCTTTCTTTCTTTCTTTCTTTCTTTCTTTCTTTCTTTCTTTCTTTCTTTCTTTCTTTCTTTCTTTCTTTCTTTCTTTCTTTCTTTCTTCTGTTGTTGTTGGTTTTTTTTATTTTTATTTTTAATATATTTATTTTTATTAGCTGACCAATTCAGGAAAGAGTATAAATTCTAACTTTATAGTTTGTCAGTAAAAAAAGACTACAATACATAAAAATTCCGAGTGGAATTTGAAATAGCCTGTCTTCAGGGAGACATCTGTCTGCTCCCTTGCTTGGGCACACAGTGTGCATACCAGCAGACTGTGCTCCTCAGTGTCTTTGGATTAATGCTTTCACTAAAATAAAATAATAATGCCTTAGGTATTAATGGGTCACTTTATCCAACTTCAGTAAGTGAAAGAATGAAACTTGCCATGTTCCAAAATAAAACTGAAATTCCTTGGATTGCTGGCAATAAATAAGTGCAGTTCATAATGGGTGTATATCCAAAGCCCATACAAAGACAGGCTCTGAGACATGCCCAATTGCAATTTCAGGTAGCAGTGTTGTCACACGGCTTTACTGTCACCTTGCTTTAAGTATCTGTGTTCTGCCTCTCCTCTGTGAGTCCCTCACAGGTCTGTACCCAGCCTTAGGAGACTCCTGGAGCTCTTGTGTTTGTGCCTTTGACCTTCCTCACTGCTTGCTGTTGCCGTCCTCCATCTGTATCTGTGTGTCTGTGTGCCCAAACTCCTCACACAGTCTGGGGGATGGCTGGCCAGGGCTGTGCTGGGGAGGTTTCATTTGGAAGGAGTTGCCACGAGTGCACCAAGTGAGCAGCTTGCAGCTGGTGATGGACAAGAATTAGCTAGCCCCAAGTGTTCAACTTTTTTAGGGTTTGCTCCTCCTGAGATGGCAAAAAAACAGACTATGCATAAAGAATTCAAACCTCCTCTAACAGACTTTCACTTTTTTACCTTGTCTTCACAGAATCAGGAATAATCCACAACCAGAGACAGATAACCATCATCTGTAGGGCTTCATCTAGCAAAACTGTAAATAAAGTCCTTGAAACAATGTTGTATCCATTGTGTAAGGATATTATTGTGACAGGGTTTGTAGAGAAGGCTAATATATTTTAAAAGATACGTTTGGACTGTAAAGAAACCAAAATACTAAGAGCACACAAGCCTTACTTTTGATACACAATAGAAGAAACACACTTAAAATTAAGTATAAGCTGGTAATAACTGCTCTGATTTAAATTTAATTATGGGAGTACTTTAATTACTGGGCCAATTAATTATAAAAGTCTGGATATTATTTGTGGTCAGAATGAGATAGGTCAGAACTAGGGAATTACCAAGTTGCAACCTCTTGAGAAACTGATACAAGGAAAACTTATTGCTTCTAGAAATCTGAGTTTGTATCATAATTGGTCTTCATGAACTTAGAATCTCCTTGACAAATTTTCTGCTGATTTTGTGTGAGTACATTTTCCTCCTGATAGAAAATAATTCCTCAAAAGTTTTGCTCACTTAGAATGGTTAAATGGGAAGTGCTTTAAAGAAACAATTAAGTTTTACATAGAATCTTATAGGACATTATAGGTAACTTAGGACAAAGTTAATAATCTTGATAGATCCACACTTTTTAATTTTAATTTATTTTGTGTTATGACATTATATTTTCACATTCTCACACTGGATCTGAATCAGATTTCTGATGCATTTGGGTCTGAGTTATTAAGGATAATTATTAAACATAGCATTATTAAAGTAGATCATAGTAAAGTGAGCCCTAGGACAAGGAAACTTGCTATGATTTATGTACCTTCTGGCTTAAGTCACTTTTTCTTTTCCAGATTATCATGTGAAAGTTTTCTCTGACTCCTTTTTTTTTTTTTTTTTCTGTGCAAGCTAAAACTTCACTTTTGCTTTTGAAGATTCTCATCATGGGACCATTTTTTACTGTAATTTGGCAGAGGTTCTTTCTGAGTAGGAGGCTTGGATTTGTTTTCAGGAAAACTAAGATTTCTTTTTTTTTTTTTTTTTTTTGCTTTTGTTAAATTTTGGTATTTTGCTAACCTTTTTGATGAGTACATAGGGACTTTCAAGAATAGCTTTTTTCGTGGAAATGGAAAAACTTCTGTTCTCTGCCATACATGGGAATGGGAAGGAAGAAAATTATTCTTTTTGAAAAACAAAAAGTGAAGAAATTAATTTATAGAACTGTCAGGATTTCATAACCCTGAAAATCTGTTGATTTTACTTTTATTATCTTCTTCTCAGATACTTCTTAATTTTCTAAACTATGCTCAGTTATTCCTAGAAAAGACTAACACTTCCTAATAATTAAAAAATTTGCTATATCACACCCATGAATTAAAAGCTAAATTGACAATAGTGTACAGAAATAATTTCATTACTATTTTTAATGCATTTTAAAACAAGGAATTAATGAAAATATATAGATGGATATATCTAATTATTGGATGCTCTTCTCATTGTTGAATCAGATGTTAGGCTTTCCATTTCATTCTTTGACAATGTTGTGCTAATATGGCCTTAGAGATTTATTGTCTTTCAGCTGGCTCTCATGAAAAAATGCCTGTTGAGGAAGTTAGGAAAAATGTTTTCTAAACAGTATTGGAATATTTCTGTGTAAAGTAAAATGCATGAAAGACCAGCCCATGGCACAATAAGTGCAATAAAAGAAAAGATCCATTTCAGTTGCACAAAAGAATGAAAATATTGCAGCTGGTGATGGGGTCAGTAAAAGATAACCTTTGCTCATACACAAATTCCTTGTCCAAGTAATTGCACTCTCCTTAAATTTCTGTCACTGGGATCATGTGGAAACTCATTCCTCAAAAGCTCATCAAACTATAGACCTTCTCTAAGACCTTCTGAAGGGTGATTTTTCTTTTGACAGCTGGATTTGTCTCAGATATGAGCAGAGATTATTCTCCTTCACTGCCCAAGACTTGCTAGATGGGATTTCAAATTCAGCTGACAACAATAGACTAAATTTCCAGGTATGCCTCTTATTTCTGAATTAAGTGCATTACTTTTACCTATCATAACAAATATTGCCATCCCCAGAAGAGTAGGGTATATAAAATTTCTCCTTTATTCACTTTCCAGATAACTCCTAGACTACTAACACTACTTCTGTCATTCTGTGCATTCTCTAAAGTCCTGACTCTCAGGTTCTTGGAGTTCACAAAAGACAATTTTAATTTGAATTTGTACATTCTTCAAATTCATATAAATTGAAATGCATTCAAATTTTCTTCTAAAAATATTTTAACTATCTGACTTTAATTCTTAAGGAATAGTAAAATACATGAATAGTACTGATTAGAACTGAGGAACTCCACTCTGAGGCACTGGAGCATCAACACCTTGATCTACAGTTAAAATATACACCTTATGCATACCAAATTTGAAGTAAATATATTTTCTAATATAATTTGTAGGTTTCCAGCCAAACTGTCCCAGAGAAGCTTTAATTTCAATGCATTTTTTAAAAGTAATTTATATCAGGACATCAGGGTTATTCCAACATTTCTGTAGAAAGTGTAATGAAATCATTAATGTCCAGATAGATATCTGAGGCAGTGACAGAACTTTTCATTGACTGTAGAGTGAGAAACAGAAGATTGGAGATTTCTTTCATTTACACTGCTAGAAATTTTCTATATGATGTATAAGAAATAAGTGCAAAATAACTTCAAAGAATATAAACAGAATATTTTCTAACAGACTAGTATATAGTCTGTTAGAAAAAGTAAAAGTTTTTGATGTTTAATTGAGGCTGAGATATGGAGACAAACTGTAATTCTGCAAATCCTAAACTAGTACAAGGTAACTTGAGTATTACATCTGAAAAAATACATTGTAAATGCATCATTAGTAATTCATTAAATTTGACACCATCATGTTCAATCCTTAGTGCTAAATATGTAAACTTTTATCTATAATGGTGTGGAGCATTTCTAAAACATGACTGTATTCTAAAATTACCTTTGTGCATTTATGCTTGGATTCACCCTTTATTGGTTATCTAAAGTATGTGCTATTGACTGCTTTCTAGATATGTTCAGAACTTGTTTCAGAGTCTTTGAGTTTGCTCTTGGAAGCTGTTTTGTGTAGCACACAGCACAGACTGCTGTCTGGGTGTCATTTAGGTATCTGCTCTCTCTGGGCACAGCAAAGCTTTCTACAGTCCCATCCTTCCTTTTTTGTTTAATTGTGAGGAGATATATTACCTGACTTATGATAATAGAGCTACACTGAAAAATCCTAGTGGTACTTAACTGTTTCCCATCATATGACATCTTATTTTTTCAACATCACTTCTTCTAAAGAAAAAAAAATGTATTCACTGAGTTACAAGAGCCCATGTGTTTTACAATTATCCTTCAAGGCTGTTTGTATGTTTTGCCCAAAATGTATTGCTTGGCATTTTTAACAAATACATATTACTGCCATTTTTTTTTTTCTGAAATTACTTCTTCATGTATAGTCATGAAAATAAGTTCTATTATGGAGCAATGATTTTCCATGCTGTAGACTTACAGGATGTGAGAGAGGTTCTTACTTGTGAACTATGATGTATTTCAGGAATGTTGGCTACCAGCACAGAATGTGTTCACCTTGGAGCTGGAGGTTTTCTGCAGAACACATCAATAAAATGATCTTTTAACAGCTGCCCATTCCAGCACCCAGGTGTGCTCTACATGCATCCTGTTTTGCACACACTGGAATAGTTTCAAGTATCAGGGTTCTTTATTGAAATCATGGCCAACCATATTAAGATGTAATTTCAGGTAATTATAAATGGAAATAATATTTATAAAATACCTGCCTGACTAAAGGTCATGCTTCTGTACAAAATCCATGTTTTCATATGAGATCAGTCAACTTCTTTAGCTTAATGAACCATTTGTCAGCAGATTTGTAAAGTGATACTGGTTCTTCAGGTCCAAGTAGTAGTTTTCTGCCAAGGAAATAATTTCACTGTTTCAGATTACAAGTGCTAAAATTCTTAACCAAAATGTTATTTGGGAATGCCAGCCTTATCAATTTTGCTGCATTCTGCTTGAAACACATCTACTGTGCACACTTTATCTGCACCAGAGCACAACAGCTCTCTCTGCTCTGTCTTTTGCAGCTGGCCAGCCCCATCTGTGGTCAGTGGTCCAGGATGTGTCTGAAGGACAATATCCTGAGATTGGTATCAGCACAGGCTGGGGGATGAATGGATTGAGAGCAGCCCTGATGAGAAGTACCTGGGGTGCTGCTGGCTGGGAGGCTGGACATGACCCAGCCATGGGCACTGCCAGCCCAGAGAGCCAAGTGTGCCCTGGGCTGCATCCAGAGCAGCGTGGGCAGCAGGGCAGGGAGGGGATTCTGCCCCTCTGCTCTGCTCTGAGACCCCACCTGCAGGGCTGATCAGCTCTGGGGTCCAGCACAGGAAGGACAGGGACAGCTGGATTCACTCATCTTGAAGAACAGAAGGCTCTGGGGACACCTCATTGTGGCCCTTCAGTATCAAAGGATGCCTATAAGAAAGGTGGGGACAGAATTTTTAGCTGGGCCTGTTGGGACAGGAAGAGGAAGAGGAGCAATGGTTTTAAACTAAAAGAGAGTATATTTGGACTATTATTCCTTTTAAGGAAGAAATTTTTACCATGAGGGTGTTAAAACACTGGAACGTGTTTCCCAGAGAGGTGGTGGATGCCTCAGCCCTGGAATCATTCAAGGTCAGGTTGGATGGGTCTCTAAGCAACTTGATCTAAATGAAGGTGTCCTTGTTCATTGCAGGAAAGTTGGACTAGATGGCCTTTAAAGGTGCCTTCCAACCCAAACTATTCTGATTTTCTGAATCTATGATTATATGAATCTGCTTGGCTAATAACAAATTGAACTGGAAAACTTTCTGAATCAGTATTTGATTTTGAACAACTGTTAAAATATTATTTTAGTGAGCCTAGTGTTCTGAAGAAGTATTGCTTGATCTGAAAATTGTTGTTCATGCTTAAACTTGAAGCAGATTGTGTTCTTGCAATACTGTGCCCTCGAGTTTAGCATCACAAAATTGAAAAAACAAACAGTAACTTTGGACCACTGTGACTCTCTTTGAGATTTTGAATCATTGGCAGCCTAATTTTGTTTAGGAAAGGAAAAACAAAGCTTCTTGATGTGGTTTATATATTTTCTACTGAAATACAGAGTTGAGTAATGGGAAATTTTCCAGTAAGATAGGGTCTGACTAACCATCACTCCATAACTAAGACATGAAAACAATGCCAGAGAATGGTAGCTCTGAAGTGCATATTGTTTTCAAACATCTCTTAGGATTCATGGCTGAAAATTCCTGTGATGAGCATGACCAGACATGGCATGTACAAATGTTCACCAGGCAGAGAGCAGCACCAACTTCCTCAGCAGAAGCATCAGGAGCAGAGGAAGTGAGTCACAACTCACTTTCCAAGGATCAGTATTGAACAAAAGGGCCAGCAAGTGAGGTTGACAGCTTCAGCTATTAATGTCAAGGGCCCAAAAAAAATCTTCTGTTCCCCAGGATGCACATTGCTTGTGTTCTTTCTGCTTCTGGTGGCTCATATCTTTGTCCTCTGATGCTTACAGATTATTTGATAGAGCCTAGACACAAACCAAATGTTTCAAAGCAGCTGGAAAAGTGAAGATCTCCTAGATTTGATGTTGCTGATACTTACAATTGCTTGGTAAGGAAAACAAAGTTAGCCATAGATACACCTAATCATAATCACAGAAGAAATTCCCATCCTCTGTCAAAACCACAGCATACCAAAGACTAAACAACCCCCCTGACAGTCTCCTTGCTACACAGTATTGTGTGAAATGTTGGACTTCAGTGCCAGACAACCCTGGATTTTGTTACCTGCCAAGTAAGAATGAATTTGAGCTTTTTATGTCCTAAGTTGTTCAAAAATTTTTAGATTTAATCCTGCTGAAATTTTCATTATTTTTACCTTTTCATTTTAACTTGTAGATTTCTAATCTTATGAAAGGAAGATATTATAAATATGAGATGTTTGGTCCTGAATTAATGAATGTTTTACACTGAAAATAATAGATTTTTCCTTCTTGGATCTAGTTATTACACTGATTTCCTGTAATAAGTGAACAAATTGATCCAGCTCACAGTACAGTGAGATATGTTGGCAGTGTGACCATTCAGTGTTAGCATAAAATGCACATATTAGCTGTGGAGACAGCCCAAAGCAGAGCTGGTGAGACAGAATGGAGAGAACCATGAGAGTGACTTCCAGCCACGACTTTAAGAAATTTCTATTGAATTGTTCTGATCAGTTTTTTTTCTTTTTTGTTTCACAGATGACTTCTTTCAATTTCATCTAACATACGGTGAATATTTTACAAATGAAGCCTTCTGAAAAACAAACCCCAAACCAGAGCAATCAACCACACAAAATAAACTCACCAACCAACCAACCAACCATCATAAAAAACCCCCATGTGGTTTTAAACCCTTATGTTTGTAAAGGGTATGGAATGGCTGTAACTGATACAGCAGTACTTTCCTGAGCTGGAAATGTGCTGCAGTTCTCAGTACATTTGTCAATGGATATTTTTTCATCATTTTAGCTGAGACCTAATATTCCCATAACTTTGTTAACCTTACAGGTAATTTTAAACAGCATTCCCAAATATGTTTATTTAGAAAATCCACACTCTTCAGAGCAATATTAAGAACTCTAAATCCATATTAGTTCTTTAGCTTTCTGTTTTGCCTCATCAGCTCAGGTAGTTTGTTGGCTGTAGCCAGCAGGATTCATTCTGTAAATTATGTTTGAGTCAAAACTTTAAAGTGCTTCCATTAGCCATGTATCTCAGGAAATATTTTGAATACAAACATCTGGGAATTTTTATTTGAATTTTTTTTTCAAATTAATGAGTCCATTCATTTGGGATTCACTTTGAAGTCTTCATATTTCCTTTGATTACTATGGCCCAGTAACAACTTATAATAATGGCTTTAGTTTTAGAGACAAAAGTTAGAATCTTAGTGCCATCATGGCATTGATAACTGGGTGGGGGCAACCCCAGAGGTCCAGTCAGTGCAGGTAAAATGTACTGATGTGCTCCAGACACTGACATCACTTGCTTTAACAGAATATGGTGAAAAGAGGAATGGAAAGTCTAAAGAATCAGAAAATTCTGTAAGTGTCCTAGAGAGGTGAGAAAGAACCTGGCTTTTGGATGATCAGTGACTAAGCATTCCTCACTTACCAAACTTGGAAAAGAAGCCCAGTTCAGGGAAACAAGTTAGGATTTTTCCAAATCCTTTCCTCTCCCAGGACTTAGGCATTCTGATATCTTTGCCACCCAAGTTTGCCATAAGGTTTTCCCATTGTCCAGTATTTAATAACAGATCAAATGAGTAGAAAACCGGTGACTGCTCAGCTTGGAGAGGAGACAGATGAGAGAATCATCTGGGAAAACATCAAAGATTTATGAAAATAATGAAGATGTGACAGACCTGGTCACTGATGTGTACAAAGCAGAGGCCTCTTAAAGCAACAGTAGGAGACTGGTTTCAAGTAAACAAATAGAATAAAAAATACTTCTTTACACTGTAGGCACTAAACTACTGGCCACTGACACCACTGACTGTCATGTGGATACAGAGAGCATTAGCTGGTTCTGTAAATGGCCAGTGCATATGTGGAATATGGGGAGAAGTGACAGAGTGTGGATCTGCTTTATCTGTTCTGGATGTTGGGAGATTGCAAGGGAAATGCACCCCACAATATGGCATGGTCACATCCCTTTTATTCATACTCACTCCTTGAGCCACACTGAAACAGAGCTTTGTGACCAGCTTTCACTGCTCTTAATTCTTCCCTAACTTCATACAATGACTGCTAAAGTGACACTTTCAATGACCTGCTGGAGCTGTGTTCTGGGTAGGTACTACAAATCTAACTCTATTCACATATCCATAATTATGTGAGACAAATATTCATGACAGACAGCAGATAATGGGTGCAGGGAAAAAGAACAAGAGATATTAGAGGAAGACTTGTGAACTGCAGCAAAAAAGGCAAAATGCATTCTGTTCATGAACAGCAGGGTCAAACAAAAAGAGGATGACGAAGCAGACAACTTCTATCTGAATCCATGGGAGATTTTTTCTTTCCAATAAGTGTCTAAGTGTCTCTTCTCTACACATTCTGGCTCTGCACAGTGGAAGCTTTAGTCTTTTCTGTCTTTTAACCTTCAGTCTGTGGGAGGTAGGATTAGACAGTGGCCATCATGTACAAGCCAAACAGTCCTGAGATAGGAATAGGATCTATATCCAGCCCTTGTTCTCATTATGACAGATGGCAAGTTAAAAAAGTACACCTTCTTACAATTGTTTTAAAATAAATTATGCTAGACTAAAATGAAAACTAATGAAACAACTATTGTCTCCTTAAAGGAGAGTTGTTTTTATGGGTTTCAAATAAGGATAATAACCCAATCTAATAATCTCATGCAGAGCACAGTCTGTGCAGCACCCTTTTTTTGAGGAAAAGAATCCCATCACAAACCAACACCAAGAAACTCAAAGAAACAGGGAAAAAAATAAAGTCTTTTAAAGTGTTGTATTTAATATGGACATATCTTTTATCTTATTTAAAACCATTTTATTAACTTTCTTTGATTAGATAGAAGAAAATTTGCTGAGTTTGTTTTTTTAATTTACTCAGATGGGTAAGTGAATGAATGAACCATTACTTTCTCAAACTGCCTTCCATAATGGGCCAAAGTGGGCTTGCTTTTGGCTGAGGGAAAATATTTGCACAAAGAATTAGTGGTCAGCCACTGCATGCAATACCAGGAGTCAGCCATCTGGATTTTGCATCAGGTGCCCAAAGAAAGAAGAGAAAAATTCTTTGTCCTACATAAATCTCCGGAGCAGGTTTCATCCAGATCCTCGGTCGGATGTTGCTTTGGATGCCACAGAAAACTTACCTTCAGTTGTTTGTTAGTGTTGCCTGCTTCTGGATTTGCAATGAGCCTGACATTCTGTTCCTATGGTTAGGGTGTTTGTTTTCTCTTCATTTGTCAAAGTAATAATGTCAGGAAATACTAACCTTCAGTGACCTACAGACATCTTTAAATCTTTTCTTGTCAAGCCATACACAATCTCAGAGAACAAAGAACCCTCTCTTCAGTCCCATGCCTTTGCCAAAATATTTCTATGTTTTCTGGGAGGGACTGCCAGATAAGACATGCTGTCACTAAACACAGATCTCACTGATTCAATCAGAGGGAGGATTTCTTTTGTGTCAGGTAGAATTGCTGCTTTCAAATCAAAAGTTTTCATATCATCAGGAGCTGTTGTCCAAGAAGCATCCACTAGAGATTAAGCACTGAATGGGGACAGTCCACTAAATCAATTAATGGTGCTGGACTCTCTGGCCATCATTCCACAAGCACTGAGGGGCCACATGGTAAAATAAAGTTCAAGCACTATAACAGAGATTCCTTACTAGGACGACAACACAAAAGTATTTCTTTCTAATAATATTACCAGAAATAGCTGAGTTTGTTATTTTTATCTTTTTTTTTTTTTTTTATGCCTCTAAAATTATGCTAAAACCATATGACTTGCAGATATGAACCTTAAGAACTAATTGCTGTCTTTTTCCAAAGGCAGTTTACTGAAATCACCAGTATAGCTAAGGAACACATAGAGTGCCTGTTCCTTGAGCAGACACACACACTTTTTAAAAATCGCTAATTTATTTCTCTTTCCTTTTCAGAGATAGAGTGCAACACAAGGCAGATAAACAGTGATTAGGAGGCAAATTTTGTGTACGACTTTGCATTGCTTAAGCAGAGAACAGACAAAACTATGGAGCTTGCACATCCCTCTGCAAATTTAATTTCACACCTTAAGATCAAGCTGTACCTCAGGATTTTATGTGTATAGATATACATGTTTACTTATTATTACTGTTTTGATTTCCAAACTGATAATCTCTCTGGAATGTTAATTGATGACATTCTTGCTACTGCAGCCCTCAGATGATCTAAAAATTTAATGGATTTTGCACTGTTCTCATGTATAACCAGCCACAGAATAGAAGAGATACACGACTGTGCTGTACAGCTTGAACTGTACCTGCTTTTCTGTAGCAGGAAAATAAATATAAAAGGAAAAAGCATCATTTTTCAAGGACCCAGGATAAAGTATTTTCTTTGAAATGTATTGCATAAAAATAGTAATTTTCATATTATATATTTAATATTTCTTTGGCACAGTGCCAGTACATAATGTTTCCCTTGAAAAGGCCATCACTCTGAACACCTATTAGAAATCTCTTTCCTGAATGACTTACACAACTGAACAATTAGTTTTCTTTTGTTTAGAAGGGCACTTGCATTTTCAGTGTTTATAAATGTAATTCAGGGCTGGCACAATTGAGTTTTCCACAACAAATTACTTTGTGGTACAGTAAGAAATGTGGTTTATTTAATGAATTTACTCTGTAAATGAATCCTAAAACCTTTAGATGATGGCATCATATGCTTCCATTAAAGTAAGACAAAATGTTTTTCATGCCAGGTTTGTACTGTAAATTTATTACATCTCACTTAACTGAGATTTCTTCACCATTCTGTTTCCATCTGTGACTTGCAGGGCAATCCAGTTTTCACACCTGAGGAGCAGAATGACATTAATTTAATCATCCAATTCTATACATATGTAATATCATTTGATTCCTTTTGCAATGGTGCTTCCAACAGCTCCCAGCAGCAGGTAGTCAGTGAAAGATAAGAAATTGCAAGGTTCTGTAGCATATTGCTTTACACAATGATTTCTCAGAAAGATCAAACATGCCAGATGTTAAACTAATATACATTGAACTATTTCTTTTTTTGAGAACACTTAAAAGATTAGGCTGCAGAAATAATTTACATTTCCTGTAATCTAATTTGCAATGTATAAAGTAATGCTGGAAGCTCACTTTGAGCTGAACACCCAGAAGCAAAACTTCATTGCAGTATGTTTTCAGGTCAACCAAGGATGAAAGAATAAGGAAAGTATGCTCCCAGAAATAATGTTCAGTACAGGGCAGGTCCCATCTTGTAGCTTTCTTCCCTCAATCTAACTTAGAAACAGCAGAGGATTGCCTGTTTTGCTCCTTATAATTACTGCAGTGTGGTTTGCTGCTCTGACTGGAATATACTTTAAGTCCTTTCTGACTTTCTCCTGAGCTCAGGCATTTTGTGGAAGGAAGCATGGTTCCTTTGCCATGAGCCCTGAGCTGTGAAAACACAACACAACGTACGACACGTTGATTTTGGAAATTACTGTCTATGATAATCACATATCTTGTTCTACATGCATTATCTTGTTCTGTACTCATGTTAGTGAAGTAGACAATGTCAGTCACTGGAGGTGCAGTGATGCTTTGGAATTACTACATAAATTTTCTCAGGTGTGCATTTCCCTGAGCCCTGTCATTATGTGCCTCATGTAGACATTGACTCTATGGTTTCTAGACAATAACCATGATTAAAAATCATAGAAAAAGAAACACACATTTAGTGGGTGAGAATACATGGATTTTTTTCACCATGACATGGCTATTTTAAAAAACTGCAGAATGAGTTGTAGTGTTTGTTTTCTTGTATGCTCACAATAAACAAATTTCTTGTTCTGGGAAGACACTAACACATCCTGCTCCCCCCAAATCCTCCAAATCCAGCATATTCCTGAAGAAATGGAAAAAAAAATTAAAGACACAGAGCTGGGAATTTCAGGCTGTTGAAAATGAAACAGTCTAAAATACTACCAAAAATGTCCCTAGTATTTCCAAATATTTGTAAAGAAATATTTGCCCATGAGGACTCAGAAGATGCTCTTTTTTCCTTCTCAAGTCCCTCTAAGCTAGGTAAAGAGGGGAAGGAAATGCATGTTGCAGAAATTGAAGCAAACAGACCTGGAATGAGGGTAAGGTCAGTCAGGGAAGGAAGGCAAACAAAGAGACAGGAGAAGAAATTGAAGATGTGAAATGCTTAAAAAAAAAAAAAAAAAAAAAAAAAAGGAAAGGGAGAGGAAACAATAAAAGCAAATGGGATCACCTGAAGTGCAGGGAAAAGGACAGAAGCTTGCCCAATTGATCCTCATTGAAATCACAAGATTTTATTCATTTTTCTGAAGGGAAGAATTCTTCCTTTCAGGAAAGGGAATGAAATCTTGCCATTTCAATAGGCAGAAGGTGGAGAAAAAGAAGAAAAAACAGATGAACGTCAGATTTGAGCTGCAGGGGAAGATGTGTCATTCTGTGTGTCTGGTGTTGTGACACCCATTTTACAGATGGATCTAACTTAGATTTTCTCTCCTCATTCTCATGGCTAATTTATGGCCTTTTTAGTGTCAGCAGGAATATCTAAGTCTCATCTGAGCCTTAGTGATTGCATATAAATGTTATTCAGCAACCTTTTGGCAGAGGCAAGGATAGAAACCCATTCTCCAGGGAAATGTGTAACTCCCTTTGTCAAAGGACATAATTTTGTTAATTTCAACACTTTTGGCTTCTTTCCCTGTGCTTCTTCTTATTGATGACAAATTATGCACAGGCCTCTCCATATGAGGTTCTTGTGACACTTTAATTAACTTCCTTCTTCCACTACCTGTAAAAAGGAAGGATTCTGCTACAGGTAAAAGATTTGGGGGGAAGGGGGGTAGGAAATTGTATGGTCTTGTAAGCAAAGTCTGAATCCTAATAAATGGGATTAAATTAACATTTTACAGTCAGATTTTAAATTTAATTTTTTTTTAAAATACAGGTTTACAACTTGAATTAAGTGATCTTAATCCATGTTATGTGTGCAAAAAGGCTGGGGTTTGGTGAGAAGCCCCAAAATGCTGATACCAACCTTACTGAATACTTCATATTGAATATAAATATTTGTGTCTATTTATGTCTATAGAATTGCACCTGTGCTGTAAGAAAATGCAAAAGAACCATCAGAACCAAGCAATTACCTTGATTATATAAAAATACTAGTGACCCAAAATTTCCTTCAGCATTTTACAACATCCTTAATTCTACAAACCACTCGTTCCCTGGTGAGGCTTATCTGGTGTTGATAGTGAAAAATGGCAAAATGTTAAATATGAAAAGATACTATTGCATCTACCAATGTGCAATTTAAGCCTATAAGCAATCAGATAACTATTTACAGAAAAATGTTCATTATGAACACTGTAGTTTTAGTTCTGTGTTTGTTCTTTTTTTATTACATCCCTTTGATGCTATTTATATTCCTTTAAAATATTTTTATTACTCAGAATTGTTTTTCTTTATAATGTGTTGTCTTTTCCATTAAAAAAACATTAAAAAACTATTCTGCTTATCATCTAGTTTGTAGTGCAACTTGGGAAATACAAAAGAATATTGTACTGTTTTCACATGTCCCCTTCTCATTTTCCTGCAGTATACTGGAAATCTGTGTCAGAGTCTGTGCCTTTGGCTCACTTTCAGGAAAACAACATTAATATGTTCTGGTATGGAAAGCTGAAATGTATTTGTGACATGAATGAAGCAGTGGTAAGGCAAACTCCTGAATAATTAAAGAGAAAGGAAACCAAAGAGGCTTGTTCTGAGACTGCAAGACACTCTCTATTTGTCTTGGTGCTTGAATTATCTGAACATATCACAGAGAGTTGCAAATATCCTGATTATTTTTATTATTTTAATTGAGTGTTCTACATACCAGAGAATGATCACCCATGTTCCACCATGCAGACTATATTAACCACTTCTTAAAAGCATCTTCTATTTGCAAAGGTTCTGAATGCACAGTGTGTTCTTAGGAGTTCAATTAAAGAGCTTGCCTGTAAATCAAGAACAAAACCAACACAAAAAGCACAACTCAGCTTCTGTGAAGGTATGCTGTTGCCAGCAATAAATGTGGAAAAAGCCATTAAAATGGTTATGGAGCCAAATAAAGGCTCAGGATTATTGGACTGTTTGCACTGGCTGTACATACAATTTCAACAAAACCAATGTCTACATCAAACATGCTACAATCAGGCTTCAAAGAGTGTTTGATTGCAAAGTAGGTGAAAAGCTGTAAATTTTGGTGCACTGCTATTAGTGTGCATTTTCAATTTCTTTGGTTGGAAAAGTGAAGATTATATATCTTCTGGTTGAATTATGGCTAAATTATTTTCACTCTTAAAAGCAAGGTTTTAATTTCAAATCCACATATTTAAATTTAGTGTAAACACTTGTTCAAATACTCTTACACTGCTTTTTTTTTTTTTTTCCCTTGTCAATAAAACAGTCAGCAAAAATAATGTGCAAAAATGGTCATCCCTGATCAAGAGCATGCCTACTGATTAAGCTTTCTTGCTCCAGCTACAGGAGACATTGTGCTCCCAGGCTCTCATCCTGCTGAGGGACTGGAACCACCCAGACATCTACTGGGAAAGAAGCACAGTGAGCTTCAGGTAATTCAGGAGGCTCCTGGAATGCAGAACTTCTCAAGTCAGGTAAAAGACAGCCCTAGCAGAGGGGGTGCAATCTGTCAGTCACAAATATGACAGAGCTAATTGGGGATGTCAAGGTTGGAGGCAGCCAGGGCTGTGATGATCACACTCCAGTGGGGTTCACAGCCCTGAGGAATGTGGGTCAGCTAAAGACTAACACCCCTGAAATGTAGGAAAGCAGACTTCCAGCTCTTCAAGGAGATAGTCAATAAGATCCCTTGGCAGACAGCTCTCAGTAACAGAGCTGGCAGATTTTTAAGGAAGTCTTCCATAGATTGCAAGAGCCTACAACCACCAGGAGCAAGAGATCAGACCAGGAAGGCACCAAACCAGCATAGTCAAGCAGGGATCTGATGGTCAAACAGAAGTGCAAGATGGTTAAACAGCAAGTGCAGAGGCTGTGGAAACTAGGACTCTGGAAAAGGAAAAAGATGAAGTTTGGCTGTGAAGGGATGGAGTGAGAAATGCCAAGCTTGAACTGAACCTTGTAACAAATAAGAGGAAGGACTTCTACAGGTATGTTAACTAGAAAAGGAAGGTCAAAGGTTTTCCCACCTGATAAACAATGCTGGAAAGCTGGTAACAAAAGAGGAGGAGGAGAAGGCTGAGGTACCCAATTTTTTTGCCTCAGTCCTCAATGATAAGCTCTCTTCCCACACCTCTTGAGTGGATGGACAACATGGTTTAGTGAAAGGTATCCCTGCCCATAGTAGGAGGGCTGGAAATGTATGATCTCTGGTCCCTTCCAACCCAATGTATGAGCATTCAGAAGAGTCAAGATGAGGAAGAAGACTGCATTTACAAAGGAAAAAAAAAAAAAAAAATATATATATATATATATTTTCATTCTCCAGACTGAAAATTAGAACCTGAGTGAGATGTTGTGCAATTTTTTCTTTTTAAGGTATTTTGGGGGATTTTTTTAGGATGCTGACAGGACTTAGGGTCCTGACTGAGATCTAAATCAAAGATGATGACTACTACTCTGGCAGATGGAGGCAGGCTGGCAGCATTCCTCTCTGGGAATGAGAGGATGGGGAGGTACACCAAATGTTGCTAAGCAAATCCCTGGACAGTGCACTCAGTGACAAATTCCTGAAGATTCAATGCATTGACATTTGCAGCTCTTTCCTTTTGCAACAATTTTATTGTACAGTTACAGTTGTGTAACTACCTTCAACAAGGTTTTATGTGGCAGCCATGCCTAAGGTGTGTGTAATCCTTCATCTCTGTGCTATTCTGCAAGACCTTTTGTAGCTTCACTTGCACACTCAGCTCAGGTTTCTCCCAGACATAGCAAGGAGGTAAAAGAAAACCAAAAAGGTTATTTGAAACAAACAGAAGTTGATTTACCTTAAAAGGTTTCTCTTCTCCAGAAGATAGCACATCTAAGATAGAATGACATGGGTTCTGAGTCAGCCTGATGGTTTTCCAGTTCAGCACAGGCTCCTACTGATGCTGTAGCACCACTGCTGTGTAGAGTGACCTTTTGGATACCTCAAGAATTTAAGTCACTTGTCTCATGCATTTTGCAGATCTTATTTTAAACAGAGGACTCTCAGGAGTCAAAAAGCTATACACATTAGCTTTTTGGCTTCAGCCAGAAACTCACTATTGCATTCTTTTGCACTGAATAGAGGCTTTTACAGTGTAAATGCACCTTTATCTAATTCATAGGGTTACTTCCAGCCAGCCAATAAAACTGCAAGTAACTGTGTAGCTGTTAAGCAGTTATTTAATTTCATCTTGAACAGGTTGGGGTTTTCTCTATTTTTATCTCCCACCAGGGTAAGATGAAAGAAGTCTGGAGCCATGGAGTATGTACAAACTCACTTAGGTGTCTCTTTAACCTGAATCTCTACATTACTGAAGTTGTTGCATTAGATCTTCCCATAACATCTTTGTTGCTTACTCTAGGCTGATGTTTTTGTTGATGATTGATTATACATCTTTCATTCAGAAAAACTGCAATGCATTATTTTACTTGTGCAAAAGCTCTCAGCTTAAACACCCAATCAAATGCAGCCTTTTACTGAATGCTGAGGATATTCCAAAGCACCAAATTACCTATTCAATTTGCTTCACTATTCCTTCCTGTATGCTGAGCCATATGGAGACTTTCTCACTGTTGTCAGTTCTGTCTTTCACTGGATCCCCAGTGAACAGCTAATTCAGCGTCTGAAAGGGCATAAAACTCATCCAGCAAAAGAATGAAATTTTTTTTCACCTGATTTTATAAGCTGAACTGACTCAACACTAAGTCAGAGCCGGCACAAAGAGTAGGACAGGACACTGCACCTACAAACAGGTCCTAACCTGATGAAGGGAGATGAAGAAGCTGAACACCCCTCTGGAGATGTTTTGATTGCACAAATGTTTTAGATGAGCTCAGCTGTCTAACAGCAGACAGAGGTTAATTAATGGCAATTGTCTGAGCTGGACCAGAGTTCAGAGACATATGCCCTTTAATGCAAGCAGCCACTAGTGCAGCTTCTGCCTGTTCTTAAAAGGAAGGCAGGTTCACTAATGCTGCTTCTTGTTAAAGCCTTCAGGCCAGTTCAACACCTTGGCTTAAATGAGAAGATATCAAAAAACAGCCCCTCCTGCATCAGTCTATTTAAAAAAATTCTTGCTGTTATTGACAAACCTATCAATATGATGTGCTAGGAAAGCAACTCAAAGTGATACAGCTATAAGTAATATATTATATTGGTTCCATTTTTGGGACTTCATCAAAATGGAAAGATCTGTGAGAATGTTGCCTGGACAGGGTAGTGAATCACTCCAATGGTGAGCTCTGCCTCATTTGTTGCCTCATTTCTGTTGTGCATAGAGCAATGTAAACAGAGAGAAAGGAAGCATTAAAAGGAGTGTATTTCTGTAAGGTGGTAGTTTGGCTACTCATTCAAGAAAGTATCTAGGGGTCTAATTCCACCTTGCTGGTCTGCTGATGCAGATGGATACTGAGGATCAGCTGCAGATAAAAGTTTCAGGCACAGAGGCTTGGACACCAAATACCCCAACCTTGTCAGTGGCTGGGCTGGATTGCAAATTCTTCTTTCTTGGCTGCCTGCAAGCCCAAGTTCATTAGTATATTTGGAGAGTCCTCACATTCCCTGGCCCAACCCAGCTCAGCCTGCTGTCTGAGGATGAGCACACTCTGCAGGCAGCGTAGGCTTGGGTGCCCTTGGGCAAAAGATTCGTGTTTGGCACCTGGGCTGCTGCAAGGCACTGAGCAGTATTTGGGACAAAGTGGATTCAGTGCAAAGTGCCTCTGACAAAGACTGTGCATCAATCTGCTTCATCCTGGCATCCTTGTCTTCTCTCTTATCATCTCCTTGTGATTCCCTAGCTGTACTCTTTTCCTGGGCTGAAAATTTTGTAACAGTAATCCTGACAGTGCATTGCCTAACACAGGTTCAAAAGAGACATCTCTTTATGATTGGCCCCATCTCTCTACAGGCTGTGTATATGATGCTCAGTAGTGGAATGGAATAGTGGGACATCTCAGGGTGGGGGGGATTAGTGTGGCACAACTTCCTCATGGCTAGGAAGAAACAGAAAGTGATAGGCCAAGATAGCAAGGAGCCCCCAGCTTGTCTAGGAGTGCTAATGAACCATACAGGGGCTCATGAGCAGAGAGTGTGAGACAGCACAGAACTTTACTGAGGGTTGCTGGACCAGATCTGAGCAGGAAAAAACCAAATACATACAGGCAAAGCAGCTACAGCTAGCTGAGTCAAAGGCCCTTCTTTCTTCCTAAAACATGGGTATTTTTGTCTCTGGGTGTACAATTTACCAGCATCCCTTCTAGCTCATCTTTTTACAGTTGGTACAGCTATATCTGGTATACTCACAGCCTAAAAAGCACTGTGGTTACAAACCTTAATATGGGAGATATATAAACAGAAACACAGCACAATTGAGACAATATCTCTAAAGGAGGAAATTCAGGAATCAGAGGCATGATAAAGTCACTGTGACATAAAAGTTTAGGTCTGTAGCTGCTGGTGTCTGTCTCTGTGAATGCTCCCAGCCAGCTCCTCACATGTCAGACCCTATGTGAGGAAGGCTCAAACTGTGGTACATCATCCTACAGCCAAAGCTGTCTGAGTTTCTGAACAGAGATAATTGTTTTGCCTTAATTCACAGATGGCAACTGGATAATCCACAGTCTAGGCCCTGACCAAGGAACTCTTGTAGCACTCTGCAGGACCTACCTTTTTGATAAATCTCTAGGCTTTGAAAGGCTGTGTGTTCATAACACTTTGCGACAAGCTTGTCTTAGAAATTAAGGAGCATTTTCCTTCTGAACATAAATAAGAATACAGTGCAATTCAGTGAACTTCATTGAAGTACTTCTGGATTTACTTTAGTATAGCTGACAGCAGAATCCAACTGTATATATGTTGGCATGTACTCTATAGGACATTGTAAGAAAAAACAACAAAGTTAACCTTCTTAAACCATGTTTCAGCTTGCTGGTGGATCTGAGCTTTAAACACTACACTCTAGTCTAATGCCAGAAATTTTACCTGCTTTCAGATCTCTCCATTTTAAACTGTTTGCCAAGGCTTGAAAACTGTAGGTGTAAAATACAGTAAAGGAGTTTTACACTCTGAGACTTGCCAAAAAAAGTCCATGTCTCCCCTGCCTTAGTGACTTATATTGTAGCATGTCTGGAAAAAGATGACTTTAATTAGAAAAAAATTAGGAGATGCTTTAAAACATACCCAATTGCAGTGCTGCTGTTAGTGCTGCTTCTTAGAATTATAAGTTAGAAAAGGTTTTCATTTACTCTTCCCAAAGGAAAAAAGTGTGATATAATGTTGAAAGTTTCAATTGCTTCTGGGTAATCAGAGAACAGGTATGTGGACGTGAAAGCTTTCCCATGATGGAACTGTATATACAAATGTCTACTGTAGATTTAGCCTTCTGTGAGTTAGAGGTTTGTCCTATTTGTCAGCTAAAAACTAGCCATGTACTGGCTTTTATGAACAGGAGCAGAGCCACAGGAATGGATGATACTCCCTTGGTCAATGCTCATTACCTCACATCTGGAACAGGGCATCCCATTGTGGGCTCCAATGCTCCATAAATGGCAGCAAGCTCAGCAGAGAGCCACCAAGGCTGAGGGATCTGGGCTGGTTCAGCCTGCACAGCTGCCTTGTAACCTACAAGGAAGTCACTGTGAAGACAGAAAAAGGCTGAGCTGCACAAGGGGAGAGCAAGAAATAATGGTGACAGACTGAAATAGGGAGAGTCCAATTAGATATAAGGAAATATTGTCTCCACTGGGATAGCTTTTCATTGGAAATGGTGAACCAGAGAGACTGAGGAACAATTTACAAAGCAATGCAGATGCAGCAGTTTAAACTCAGTTCATGTTCAATATTCTTGTGACAAAATCTCCAGTCTTGTGGTATTAATTATGTGATGGACCAGTTGTGTAAGTAGATGCACTTATATTTGATTCATAGTCACCTTCACATTTAATTGCCAGAACTGATCTGATATTATTTAAAGTTTGCTTAGTATGGATCTAAATTATGTGTTCTTATTGGTCTGAGCACTGCAGAGAAATCTAACCAAGAATTAAAATCTGACCCTGAGATAACCAGTTGTGTACAAGTGCTGTACATGGATTCCACTTCTAACTCTGAGGAGGAAAATAGCTTTGAATCACTGTTGGTCTTGTTAAGAATAGCAAGGGATAAATGGTTGGGTTCACACAGATTTCTAATATGGAACCTGCATTTAACTTTGTTGATGTGGCAACTAGATAAAAAGAGCCATTAATCTACTCTCCTTCAGTATTTTCAAACATGCTGCAACATAAAATGCCTGATAAAATTATTAAGGTAATTTATTTCAGTTTCATTGCCTTTACATGTCTGAATGGCAACCAGCCAGAAGTCTACTAAGTTTAGTGTTTAATATGTGCTGACAAAAAAATTCCCCTCTTTTTATAATTAACTTACTAACTAGAATGTTCTGGTTTGTATGTTAAGCCTAAATACATGTGTTTTATTAATTACATGAGAAAAAAAGCACAAAATAATTTTAAAAAATCCAAGACTGTTTCTTTTTGATTTTGTAACATTTTAATAGGTAATGTTTTTCTTTACATGCTTTCTAATCAAAAGATGCAGAAGAGGGTGGGAAGGGAAACTGACTTTTAAAACATACCTATTTTGGTGAAAGGTAGCAGTCCTGAACCAAAACACAAACTGCATATGTTCCCCAAAAAATGAGCTGCTATATAGTGTAAAGCTGATTACCCAAGATTTTACTTCTTTCACTGGGTCTTTTGCTCCATTTTGCCCCTGTGGCTCAAACTGAACTGCAGCTTCCTCGTTGAGGCACGCCTTCCATTCTAATTGCTCTATCTAGACTCTAGTCAGGATAACTAAAACCTCCAGAATCTAGATTCATGTGTTATATTTAACATTTTAAAGATAACTGCAGGCTTGGTTTTAGTTGCCAAGACTTTGTACCAAGTAAATTTTGTAACCAAGAAAACAGAAGATAAACCACAGATAAAACCACAACAATTTCTTAATTAACAGAAAACACCCTCAAGTTGTGTTTTTAAACTAAAAAGTGTTCTCTTTCTTCCCACTTCCACCATTGTGGCTGCTTTAAATCTCCACATTCTGGTTACCATAGGGTATATGGCCAGAAAAATACAAATTAGTTTCAGCTTTGGTGCTGATAATTAAATTATGCTACAGGTTGTGATTCTACAATGCTTGTGTTGTGATTCCATGTACTTAGGCTACAATATAGTAGACTTGATTTAATTACTTTGGTTTAGGATACCAGTGGTTATGGTACATTTTATATAGTTTCTCAGAAACCTTGAATATTATGAAACACAGAGGTCTGTTTTTCAAGAGGCCAAATATTATAAAATATAGATGTCTGAATTGCTCTGTAAGAACTGTATCATACACCTCCCTCCAAATGGGAGCCACAGGAGTTTAAGTAATTTATAATAGTCAATACAAGATGCTGAAGAGAAGGATATATCTTAACCTGTTGAATAATTTTGTAATTTACATTGGAATCTCTCTCTGAGATTGCTTCTCAAAGCAACTTAAAACTTGTTAGGGCAGATTGTCCAGTGCCATGTGCAGTTGAAATTTGAAGGTTTCTAAGGGTGGAGATCTCACAACCTATCTGAGCAACCTGTTTCTGTGGTTTATCGCCTTCCACTGAGAAGACTTTTTTCCTTAATTGTACAGAGAATTTCTTGTGCTGCAATTTGTGTTCATTGCATCTCACTTTTCCACTGCATGCACCTCTGAGAAAAATTTGACTCCATCTTCTCTATAACCATTCCATTCCCCTGCAAGTGGAATACAATTAGATTTTCCCTTTGATCTTCAGGCTGAGTAAAAGTTGTCTCTGATGCTCTCTGTATTTCCCAGATCTCCTGATAATCTTGGTGGTCTTCCACTGGACTTGAACATTTACAAGGAAGATCTCAACAGGACATGGAGCTCCAAAGCCAGTTTCAGATGTGTCAAACAGAGGGGAATAATCCCTTTTCCTGAATGTTGCACATTCTTGCTAGTAAGTCCAGGATGGTGTTGACCTGCTGCTGGCTCCTGTTCAGATTGCCATCCATGATGTCTGCTGGTAGTTAATTTATCTGACCTACATGTCTCTACAAGGGAGCTATGGGAGCCTGTCTACAAAGCCCTGCTAAACCACCACTTTACACATACCAAAAACAATGCAACAAGAAAGGAACCTTCATCTCTGTATCAATGCTGCAGTGCTAACTGAAACCAGTTGTAGTCAGATACCATTTTTATCTGGAATGAAGCAGCTCAGATGCTGAATGCAGACAGTGAACTATTCTGATGACTGAGAAGCTGCTTTTTATATAGTTATGTCTCATAGATTCATTGAAAGCAGTAGATTTGTACTAATGGCTGGCAGTGAATTAGCTGAAAATTATATCTGCCTCAGTGCAGGGATGGGATTGTCATGCACCTATTTTTGTCATAGTTGTGGTGATGTATTTTTGGGCATGACTCACATATGCAATTCGCTTTCTGGAATGAACCTGGTAGATTGCTTTGCAATTTTCATTTTAAGTGGAGATGCAACATATGGTTGTGTGAATTCATGAGCTATTTTTTCACCATAACAGCATATTTTTGAAATTTTTGGTTTGATATGTGTAGAAGATGTAACAGTAACTTCTGAAAGGTTATTGTATTTAAAGGCACTATTGGTGAAGCTATTATAGTCCAAGGCCTTAAGCAAGACCAGATTTCTAAGTAGTGATAATACCTCTTATTACAGAAACCAAAACAGATAGGAATATTAGGAAAAAACCCACACATTGAATCTAAACAGAAGTAGCAGATGTTAAAGGTAAATACAAGCTTAACTAAATTTTTATTAATGAGATAATTTTGGAAAATTAGAGACAAGTATCTTTTATCTTTCAGACAGAAACTCCCTACTTATTTTTCTTCCCTTGCCCACATAACCATGAACTTGCTCTTCAGGTGAGGTTCTGGAAAAATGAAAACTGACAAAGTTGAGGACTGTTTCATATTAAGGGCCTAAGTTGAGGGGCCTTGAGGAGAAAGCTACATAAAGACCTATAAAGACAATGAACATAGAGCAAGGCAAAGACATTGCAGCGTAGCCAGAAATCAGTTCTGTTTCAAAACACAGATAATACCAGAGATTTAATCATAATGCTCACATAGTTTCTTGATAAACAAAACCAACCTAGAGAACACACAATACACACTACGTGTACAGCAACACTGTGGTGAGTTGTGTGGGATATTTTTTTATCTAGAAATGAGACTTTGTGACAAGACCTCTTTACAATAGACAACAAATTGCCATTGCATGGCTGAAATTGTCTTCCATTGACTGGGCACATTTTGAAACAACTCATAAAAATTTAATAATCCTACTGTTTTACTTAAATAAAATAAAGGTTAAGACACTTGTATGGTTGATGAAGAAATCAGTATCTTTGCCATTACCCAGTAACAACCACTTGGCAGCCTTTTGATAAAAAAAAGGCAGGTAAAAAGATGGTGAATATTACTCTTATCATTTATTTGCCAAGTCAATATATTAATTGATTTGGGTTGAGTTAGTGGTTGCTTAGGCAAGGATTCAGCTTCACTAAAGCCTGGGAGTAGTAGAAGAAATTGAGGAGGACTCCTCTCTCCAGTAGGAGATATTCTCTATCAGCTTCTAATGACAGGGAAAGTGAGCTGGGGTTAGGGTAGGGCAGGTCAGGAAATCATCAAGGGGCAGAAGAGTTCAGAGGCAGGAAACAACAAAGGCTGAGTCGACCTCCTGTTTTCAGAGTTCTTCTTTCATGACCTCATAGGCCAATATTCTCCTAGGTCTGCTAATGGTGAAAGACAGAAGTGCTTTTTTCCTAAAGTTACAGGCTTTATCTTCTTTCATGTGGGTTCAACATTTTTATCAGCCTTAAGGAAATCTTCATTCAAAAGAGATGAGGAGACCTGGCTCTCCCCAAATTCCCTGTGCAATCAGAAAGATATAACTGTGCTTATGCTAAGGATAGAGGGACAGAGTACCTGTGCTGTGTCCTACTTCCTGCTCAGTCAGCTGCTGTTCCAGTAATCTGAAGCCATTAAACTGACAGAGGAAAAGGAGGGCTTCCCAAGGCAGTGGCTGTGCCACAGCACAGATATCAGTCAGTTCAGAAATGGCCTTTGGTGCTCTTCTGTAGATGCTTTTCAGCCATGCATGTATGATTTCTGCTCTTCATGAGCAATAGAAATGAGCTGCTGCTGGTGGGTTCTGCTAGCATACCCTTGAGTCTTTCTATTAATTCTACTCCTTTTAGGGTATCAGAAAGTGTTAGGCACACCCTGCCCTCACACTTGTCCCCTACAACAACAGTAAAAAGGAGTGTCTTCTGTTGCCTGAAGCAGCATCCTCTCTGACAAGAATCATAGTTTCAGCATTGCTTAATATTAAGTGACCAATTCTTTGATCAGAGCAGAGTCATTTACTGTACGTCCTCCTTCCTGCTAGTCTAGGCACACTGAGATCATTAAAAAGCTAATTTATGTCAAAGTTACCTAAAAAAATGGCTGCTTGCATAGACTTAGGGTCTTCACAGACAACTGAACACTTTAGAGTAATTTGCAGGTGAAATTTAAAGAACTGATTAATATCAACTGCAAAATACATGGGCAGTAAACATCTGTTCCTAGTTCTTTTCAAATGTGGCAAAACTAAAAGCAAAAAACCTTTTTACAATATAGTCCTGCAGAACTTGTTCTAGGCACGCTGAAGTGGAATAATATCATGGTTTCAACTTTAAACTGAAATGATTTTTTTCTTCCTCTCTTTCATTTTTTAATTTTTATAATTTTTTTTTATTTTCTGCCTAAGTATCAGTCAAAGCTTATATAATGTTAGTGCACAAGATTTCATTAAGCAGGAATTCAGCATGCATTGCTGTTTATGGGAAAAAATTCAGGTCACAAGCATCTTTTTTCTTCCCCCTTCACTTAAATGTGCTCCTTCTCTCATAGGTCCTTAGCAATTTGAACTAGTAGAAGCATCTTCCAAAGAATGGGAAAACAGACAAAGAAAGTAACAGGTCTGTTTTCCAAACTTTTTTTTTCTCTTCTACCCAAAGCTGGCAGGAGTAAAGCCTTTACTTCTGTGGAAAATATTTTCAGTGAGAAGTCTTAGATAGCATAGCCTTTGTGGCTCTGATTTGGTGCAGAATGCAGAGTGGATGGACAGCAAACCAGCTAGACTGAAATCTTTGTCTCTGCTACTCTAGTGCAGTATCTATTGTCTCACTGTGGCTGACATGCCACAAAGATCTTGGAACTGGGAGGTGTCTTTTTTGTAAATATGTCTGTTAGATAAGGGAAGATGCTGCTCCTTTTCAGAACAGCAAAGAAACAAGCTTCAGAATGCAAGACCAGGCCTGTCCCTTCAAATTAAATCTTGGCTCTCAGGAATCCTGCAGCAGAGGAAATCTTTACCTTTATGGAGGACAGTGTTTATAGAGCAGATTATCTATGTTTACTGTAGCTGGCAACAAAGTCACCACGGAGTGTTTTTCCTAAAAGGAAAATCATTATTGTCTGTCCATACTGAAGGTGTTTCATTAAGATGAGGAGCTGCAGACTGCAAATTGTGGAGGGTGTTACTACATTTCTTTCCTACAAAAGCTGCAAACACCTTGCCAGCTGCACTACTGTCCTTCCATTAGCTTTTCTGACTTGTATTACACTACTTCTTAACCCCATTGTGCCAGCTAATGCAGAAATAAAGAATAAAATCCAACCCTTTTTTAGCTGAGCCCCCTTAATACTCCTTGGTGGGGCATTCTCAAACATGAAAAACATTTGCATGAATGAAAGATTGCTGTATGTCTTTGACATCAATCTGAACTGCAAAGAGAAATTACATTACCTGGAACTGGAAGTGATTTTACCTTAGACAACCTCAACACCCAACAGTCTGAGTCAGCAGGAAAACTGTTTCTGAGTTCTACACACACTAGAACAAAAAGTGCAGATTAGTCTCCAAAGAAATACAGCAATAAGCTGTTCACCTAATGAACCCCCATAACTTTGGGAAGAAATTCTGCTGCTACTGAAGTTTAGTAGGATTTTCCCATCAACTTCTGAGAAGCCAATAATTCACTATTAATTCTTAGAGCTATTTTTGCCTTCCTGTGTCTCTTCCTGAGGTGAATGAAGAAGACTGGTGCAATTACTGATGTTAAGATTCAGTGCTTTGGATAAAATTCAAGATATTTTAATTCTATTCTGGTCTGAAAATTTTATGTCAGCTTTCATAGGTTGTTGGGAGGATTTTTCAATGTTGACTATAGTATAGTAAGCACACCTGTATGCTGGCTAATTTTTCAGGAATATGGTAACATTACTGCTGGAAAGGAGCTGGATGACTCTCTTGCTACCTGAGAAAAATTAGATCATCTCAGCCTTTTCAAAATCCCCAGGTCAACATCACAAATAAGAGAAACAAGTAATATTGTTTATTTTTACTACAGGCATATGATTTCTGCTGTCCAAAATCAATATATTCATTAATCCTTCCTAATTTTTTTTTTAATAATAAACACATTGAATATTATATGTCTTCCCATTCACACACACACAGACACAGACACACACAAGTCACAAATTCACGCTACAGCTCCTCTTGAGTCTCTTTAGGAATGGCTATTCTAGTTCTGTTGGTATCATGCATAATTTCTGATTAATGCCAGTGCTAGTATCTCAGACTTTAAAGTATGGTAACCTTCAGGGAACCTTCCTTCAGGGAAGATGTCAGTTCTTTTAATTTCTCTTTAATCTCCACTGTCTCAACAACCTCTACCTTCTTTGTTTAATGTATAGAAAATCTATTATGAAAAAAACTGGAGTAGAAAAAAAACATTAGTTTGGCTAAGCCTCCCAATCAAAACTTTTAGGTCATTTTGAAATCTCAGAAAAGGAACATGTCTATCAGATATAATCTCAAATGTTTAAGTGAAACAGAGCCTTCTGTAGAGTTCAGCCAGACTGTAGAACCCTTCTTCCTGTGACTCCTACTGAAGAGTCCTCAGAATTATTGAGTGCCTTCAACTCCCCTGGAAAAAGTGATTCAGTTTTATCCAGGAATAATATAGCTTGAGAAAAGATTGTGTCAAACAAATGTCAGAAAGTCAGGGTTTATTGGATTTCTAATGTACAACAACAAAACCTGAGGATGTGAATTTCTGATGTTTCATTGTTAGAAAATAAAGAAAAGATATGAACATGGCTAAAGATGTGTCACTTTTCTAATTGGTAGGCAGATGGGAAGTGCAATTTCTGTGATACCGAATCTTCTGAGAATTTGTGGTTTTGTCCAGCTGAATGTCTGGTCTGAACTTGGCTAGATGATAAAAAAAGGAGATCTAATTTTTTGGCCTACAGTATCACAGAAATTGTTCAGCAGGAACATGAAAGCCTGCATGAGCTGAACTGGAAAGCAAAAGGATATTGTGTAATAAATAGGAGTTGAGAAGGTGACTGGGGAATAACATTTTCCATTACACCAATTCAAAGCAGAAAACTCAGCCTCAAGTTTTTTTTCTCCCTGTATGTTCTCTCTCTTGGTTTCTCAGAAAGGCACTCTCTCTGTTCAGATATAGATTCATTTTTCACTTCTTATGCAAATATTAACAGACTGAATCATGAAGCTAAGTTCATCACAATGAGCACTTTTAAACAAGACTATAACTGCCAAGAGTTCATGGTGGTTCAAGGGCTTTGCTTTTACAGACTTCTGCAGAGATTAAAAGTTAGTTCCAACACAAACAGCCCTTTCACTAGAGTCTCACTGGTGATGACAATGAAATAAACTCTTCAGAAAGCACACCATTAATAACATCCTTTCCTTGTTTCCAAAAGAACTATCTGTGGTAAATAAGATGGATGTTAATTTTAGATACTTAAACCCAAAACTCATTGAGGAATAATGTCTTTAGAAGACAAGGCAGAAGGCAGTGTTCTCTCTTCTACTGATGACTCACATAATATGTTGCTAAACAGCAGCATCATCTCAGAGGAGAGGAATACTTCTGTTGGATTCTAGTCTTTGGAAACTGCCTCTTTTTTCTGCTTCTAGGTACCCTCAATAATTACAGTAGGCAGCCTCTGATTTCTTTGATATATCACTGGATGTAGTTTGACTTTTGAGATCTGTGCAAGAAAGATTATAACTAGCAACTCTCACAAGCTTCAGAAATGGATTTTGATACTGAGTTGTTTCTCTAAAAGTGCCTACAAGAATGCCAGTCAGTGGGAATTTTGTTTGAAAGTTGTGCTTTTAACAGTTAGCAGTGGAGCTATTGACAAAAAATGAAAACTTAACAAGATATTCTTCTCCCAAAATAACCAGGATTTCAAGTCAAAAATGCAGCTACTACTTATTTGGAGATACAATTCTAATTAATCCAAGCCAAGATAGCTCTTTCAAGATGACAGTAATGGTCTTGCCTCGTGAAGCCTTTAAAGCTCACTCATTTAGCCCTTGATCCCTTCCTGCCTGATATTACCTTGCCTTGCAGTACGTTCATTTGTTTTTATAATTTCTACAGCACCTTGTCAAAATCTGCTATACTACTTTTCTAATGTAAATTTTGAAAATTAATTTATCAATGTATTATTGGTGAGAAATGGATAAGGGCACCAAAAAGTAGATTTGGTACTATTCTGAGATTTCCTGCTAGAGCAAGGATCAGTCAGCACAACCAGAAAGCTGCTGTGTTTTGAGGGCAGGATAGCAGTGCACTGTGCATGATGGATGGTGATAATCTGGATGTCTCAAATATGAAACTACTTTATGTAATGCAGATATACTGTAATTCAATTTTAGAAAATTTCAATGATTAGGCATTTAAATTATTTAAGTGAATCTTAATGTATCAAATTATCTCAGATTATAAAATCACCATTCTGAAGGTTTATCTTCTTGGAAAGAGCAGGAAATATTTAGTCCTGCTGTTCTTTTGAGGGACTAGTTTTGTTCCCTCTGCAGGACTCAAGATGTTGGTTTATAAAGCAGAATGGGAGCTGTACCCAGCTGCAGCTGTCTCCCATGCTCACAATGCTCTTTCAGTGCACACACTGCTCTCTGCTGGAAGGTTTTTGTGTGTGGATTTGACATGAGAGACCCTCTGGAACCTCTCAATCAGCCTTCAGTGCCATTCATGCTTGGTTTTGTATTTATGCCAGCAAACCATGTCTTTTAAACATGGGATAAGTAAGATTATGTACTGCTAATCTTTTTTCATCTGCATCATCATCTGATAGCAAAATGCTCCCAGGTGAGGTTCCTGTGGCCATTCCTCACTGATTTGTCCATGACAAATCAATTTACCTTCAAAGCATGGTGCAATTTTTCTGATCCTTTTTGCTCTTGTATGGATACCTCAACATTTTCCTTCAGCTTAAAAAGTTTATGGCATGTTGTTTCTGTGGAGTAAATGGCAAAACTCCTACCATGTTTAACAAACACAAGCTGATTCTTGGTAGCACTGCCAGGTTAAAGATCTGTTTCTTTGGTAAATGGTTCAACATTGACTCAAGCCTTGGCAGTGGGGTCTGGGTCAGGTGCTGCCAGTGTGTGTGAGCACACACATTGCTGCTTGGCATTCTTCAAGCATGGTTCTGTCTTTTGAGGCTGTGAGAGCAATTCCTGCCAGGAGGCATTAGCAAAGAATGGGTTAAAGTGGCTCTACAAGAGAAAAGAAGATGTGGGAATGGAAACTGAAGTGGTTTAGCTGTTCACAGGACACAGTAAAAAAACTATGCCCAGAGTGTTCTGCTGCCTATTCCATCCTGTTCAACAACCGAAGTTTTGAAACACCCAAACTCCTTTTGTGTAGATTGCCATAAACTTCAGCCACCTTATAGTTTTAACTATTTTAAAGTGCAGAAAATAATGCATAAAATGACATTTTATTTGTTGCTGGCTAGCTTCATAGAACACTAGTGAACATACTCAAAATCAGCCAAAGTGTCACTGCATGTGCTCAGTAGCTAATATTGAAATGATATTTATAAAAATACATCTTGAAGTAGCATTAAAGTTGTCACTGGCATCTTTGTATGAGTGTAAATAAGGTTTGCATCTGGACTATCTCTAGTCCAGTTGCCTCTGACAGTAACCTCAAAACTTTTGCTGCTCTTGGAATTGCATCAAAAGAAATTTCTTCTTTTATGGAATTGTTTGTCCCAGTGTAAAGGACATGGAAGTGCTTGTGAATACATGCATTTGCATGTGCCCAGTCCCTCAGCTGCTCATTGCTGTAAGACATCCTGGTCTCCTTTGAAACTCAGAGTTAAAATTATGTACTTAGCTGTGTTTCATCAGAAAATTCATACCAAACTATTTCTAGGGTGAAAAAAATGTTAGTGATTTCCAGAAAATTAATAAAATTTTAAGTACCTTTTGTATGTGTGGTAGATTGGACTGGTGGCACTGTCTACTAAAATTGCCCAGAAATTCCATTACAAAATCATTTTCTGTAGCTCCTAACTTTGCCAAACTTTAACTATTTGGCCTGAAATTTTGCATACTGGGTAATCTGCCTCCGGCTGAATCTTTCTGGAAAATTTCAGTCAAAATTACTATTTCCAAGCACTAAATTAGGAGAAAATACATCATTCTGTCCATATCAAAATGTTCTGGTTACCTCTTTTGTGTGAAATTTGAATGATTCGAAACAGAAACATAACATTTGGAAGGGGTGGTTGAAGTGTCCAGCCTGTGCTCTTTGTTGTTGACACTGAACTGCATCTTGAACAGCTTAAGACTTTTTAAAATAAAAAAAAAGAAAGGCAAAGATTAAAAAAAACCAAACCAAACAAACCAGAATGCAAATATTTTAGTCTGCAAACAGTGACTAGAGGTTTGTGAGGCTTCTAAAGTCATGGCTTTAGAAGGCTGCTACATGTACTGATGGAGATTTCAGCTTGAAGTGAGCTGAGATTTTCTTTGGACTAGATCAAGTCAGGGAATGGTACCAAGAGTGCATGTGACAAGAACTCAGCACTGTCAGTTCCAGGTGTCCTTGCTCAAGCTGTGCAAGGGACAAACCTCTCTATTTTCAGCACATAGATGGCCAGAGGTGTTTGCAGGAGAAGCTTGTTAGGACAAAGAGTTTGGTGGACCAGACTGAGACTTGAAGCATCCATCTGTAAGGAGGGAAATAGAGATAAGGAGGGAAATGGAGATCACAGAAACTTGGAAATAGAGAATAGGGCTGTGGGATGACCAAGTTATTTGACTCCAATGAGACCTGTGCAGGGCTAACTTTTTGGGCTGGACGTTGAGTGCCAAAGGACTAAGAAGGGAACTTGAAGGCTGGAGTCCTGTGAAAATAGCACTCTGCAGTCCTTTAAATAAATATTGTAGTAATGCCCATACTCAACAATGTTGAATTACAAGTACAATTTTGACATTTACTGATATGTACAAAATTATTACTGGAATGGGTATTATATTTTTAATGCTCTATTTTAGTGTGCAATGTAAATGAATTCCATAATTTCCACTGTTAGGCTCTCATGATCCTCTAGATTTGAAAAACTGAACTTTATACCTCACTGGAAGACTGGTAGGCTTTCCTTCTGATTTGTATAATGCCCACATCATAACCCATTTGAGTGGCAATACATCAGACTTCATCTCACTCATTAAGAAAGTGCTATTCTGGGCTGAAATTCCAGGTTAATATTGTTTCCAAAGACAAAAGCTAAATAAATAAATTTTTTAAAATTTAAATTGAAAGGCATTTATCCAGGATAGAGTAGTGTTTGCTGTGGTGAAGAAAGCAGTTCATTAATCTGGAAAGGGCTCCCATTGGATGCAAGAAATTAAAATTGCTGAGATACATGATTTATAAACCTCTCCTGTGGGAAACAGGTTAGAACTGGATGGAAAAGTAAGTCAGGATTAGTTCCATTCAACTGCTGAAATTGGTTCCTTCACAGTCTGGGCTGAACTGAACTCAGAGTCTAAACTAGCTTTTAATTCAGCAACATTTATGGAAGAATTTGGGTTAGAATGGACATTGGAGGTCATCTGGTCCAAACCCCTGCAAGAAGCATGTGTTAGTAGGAATACAAGAAACCAAATTAAGTCCTTGTGCAGAAAACTAAACAAAACTTTAGACATTTTAGCTAAATACTGTTTTTCTTATAAGAAATTACTCCCTTTGCAAGAAAAACACATTTTTGAGGTCAGCAGATCAGTTTATATCTTATGTCATATGAGAGCAAACAATGAGGGAAGAATTAGTAAAATTCCCAATACAAGAAACACAAAGTGTGAGATTCTTGAAAACAGCTGTTGTGCTATTAACATTCCTCAGACACTGAATGATTTTCAAAGTGGCTTTAAGCCTTGCCAAGTTAATTGACATTATAGCTGGGTTGGTTAGGACAAAGACTATTGGAAAAAAGGCCTTATTATTGTTCACATGGGTCAAATGAGGGCAAGTCTTAGCTGATCTGTGACCTGCAAGGTTAAATGTTTGACCCCATCAGATTGTCAGGATGGCAAAGAGAGCAATAGAGAGAGCTGCTGGGTTAAGCAGCAGTAGTTCACCCATCCTGTCCTTTGCACAGTTGCACAAATATAAACATAAAGAGAAGAATCTGTTTCTAAGGTATGACAAAATAACATCTGAGAAGTTTAGTAACACACACAGGCTCTGTCTCTGAGAAGTTGATCATATCATCCAAATGCTCTATATATGGAGACACCTCTGTGAAATTTAAAAATCCTCCACTACTATTTGCTTCTGATTTGTGATTAAAAAGAATGTTAGCAGCAGTATGTAAGCACCAAATAGTTCAATATAAATATCATAGCATGCAATCCTTCAAAAACATTTAACTGTTAACAATGCTTAAAAACAAATTTCTGCTATGACTTATCAGCTGGCCCCATGAGCAAAAATGATGGGATAGTTTAAAACTGTTATCATTGTGCTAACCATAGTTTTTAAAAAAATGCTAGTATGGTATGCTTGAAAGCAAACATAAACATGGAACTTTATGCTGGAAATTTCCCCAGCTACTTTCCTTTGGTCAGACATAAATAAATCTGTGTGGCCCATGTTTTTAACATGGTTGGTTTTTAAATAATAATGGATCTGCACACACCCTATCCTGCTGCAAAGACTCAACAGTTGATAAAGTGGGAACCTGGAGGTTAGTTAGCAGTGTGTGCTTTGAACTGTGAGCTGCTGTGATGGGATTAATGTCATTTAACTCCAGATACCTGAGATACACTCATTAAATTAGATTTGAGACTGAGGGGAGACCTTGTTGTCTTCAGCATCCTCACGAGGGGAGGAGTCAGGGAAGGCGCCGATCTCTTCACTCTCGTGAGAACTTGAGGAAAAGGCATGAAGCTGAGCTGGGGGAGGGGGGTTTATCTTAGATATCAGGATAAGGCTTTTCACCCGGGGGTGTTTGGGCACTGGAACAGGCTCCCTAGGGCAGTGGTCACAGCACCAAGCCTCTCTTTGTACAAGAAGTGATTGACAATGCTCTCAGGCACATGGTGTGCTCCAGTGCAGGGCCAGGAGTTGGAATGGATGATCCTGATGTGTCTCTCCCAATTCAGTATATTCTGTGATTCTATGATTCTGATTCTAAGTTATTGTGAGCAGCTTGATTCTGGAGGACAGGCTGCACCCTCAAATTTGTGTGAATCACTGTTTTCCTTAGCCCAGGACTATCCAAACATCACTATCCAATATCCAACAAACCTTCCTGTTGCACCGGACGGTAGGAAATTTCAGCAGAAGACCTGTTTGGTTAAGCAAGAGATTCTTAGCCTGTGGAAGTGAAAGGGATCTAAATGCAAGCTGCAACAGCTGAAGAGGAATCAGGAACAGTCAAACTCCTCTATATTGTTGCAGTCAGCCTACGAAGAGAAAACCAGCACAAACTGCAGCCCTAGAGGCTCAAACCAAATGAAAGGAGTAACTTTTTAAATCAGGTAGCACAGCCCTGGAACAGGTACCTAGAGAAGAGGAGGCAATCTCCCTGGAGGTTTTCAAGATTTGACTAAAATGAAATCAACAGTCAACCTGAGCTAGGGGTGTGAGAAGGAGGTTGGAGTAGACTGAACTTCTGTCATTTTAGAAATGTTCTCAGACAATTATAAAGAATCCATTTCTCTACTATACATCTGTTCTTGGGGAGGAGATCCACAGTGGCTTGAGGCCCTGTAAATGCCTAAGTGTTTTGGGCTATCTGGGCCAAAGGCACTGCAAGGGACAGTGGAATGACTGCAGATCTGTAACTCCTGAGAGCTAGAAGTCTGCAGCTCCTAAGAAAAGCAAGTGCACTAAAACAATACACAGCAACTGCTACATACTTACTTATTACTGAAATTTCTAAAGGTTAAGTTTTTCCCAAAATTTTAACATTAAAAATATTCTGCGTGTTGCCTTTTCAAAACTCCATCTTTTTTACATCTACTCTCACCTGACAGCTCAAACTTTTCCTCCATTCAATCTCTGACTGTACATTCCTTCATTATTTGCAGTGCTTGCTAATTAAGTGCTATCTGCAAACTTGGATGCCTTTGCTTTCCACATCACTGTTACGTTATATTTGCGTAAATATTTGAAATCTGGACCTCTAACACTGACTCCTGTCATCTTCTACTACTGGCATTTTAGCTTGAATACTTTCCATTTATGACTACAGTAGATTTCCTACTAATGCAGCCAAATTTATGTTTAAGCATGCCAGTTTTCTTCCTCTCCTCTGACTAGAGCAGAGAAACTCAGTAGCAAGAATCAGCCAGATTTCATGCATTTTTAAAAATTAAAGTGTCAAAACCAGCAGGTTTTAAAGCTATATGCTCTCTTACTTCTGCTAAATGTATTGATCACTTTCAAATGTTTTCAAACTGAGTTTGTGTCATGTGAAATACATTGTCTTTTGCAATTTTTCTCATAAAGTTCACTATTATAAAAACTTTTTGTGATATTTTTTCATGAATAAGATCCTATTTCCTTTTACATCTCGGTATGCGCAACTGTATATGCTTCTGACTGCACAGGAATACATACACAGCACATATTCAGGATGTAATAATTTTATTTGGAGGAAGTATGTATTTTTTTTTCTTGCACGTTCCCTATCATTGAAATGCATATCTTGAAGTTTCAAGTTATAAAAATAATCTTATTTCCTCTAAAACTCTCTACCATGCAGCTGTGCTTGTGTATATGCCAACTGATTCATCAGCCTTCCTTTCAAACCACTTCAAAATCTGCACATCCCTAGGGATCTGTGGTCTTCCAGAAAAGGTGCTGTTTTCACATGGAGCTTCTTCATGGCCTTGCTTGTCATATTTATCCTTCTTCTTCAATAATTGCGTCTAAATATACTTTTATTGGCTTCATTTTAAGAGTATGTTTCTATATTTACATTACTGATGATTTATGTGAAATACAAAAATTAATTTTCTTATTTGAAGCACATATACCTGTTTTTCACCTTGTAGGGATTTAAATTAAATTCTTCACAACTCCTCAGCAGTTTGTAATTTCCCACAGACAAAACCAGAAGTGACTACTATTATAAACAAATAGAATTATTTTTTATGAAGGATTGCCAAACACTGCACTTCATAGGCTATCCCAAACAGTGCATGAAGTGCACATCACTAAATAGAATTTTGAGGTGTGCTTTGCATATTGATAGAAATACTTCAATACCTAAAAGACAAAGGATAACAGGATATTTTAAGCAACATTTTGAAAGAAGTGTTGAAGACAAATTTAGAGTACTTAACAAGTGCAGTTCATGTTAAACATGAAACATTCTCTCAAGCAAAGGTGACAAGTTAAACAGTAATTTTTTCTAAAATATCTTTTAACAAAGCAAAACCATGGTCCGGGAAATGCCTTAATATATACTAAGAATATCCTATACAGAGAAAATAGATTTAATATCTCCTCTTTCTTCCCCATAACATGGTCCTTTACCTATAATTCAAAGGTCATTGTCTTTTATGATTCTTACTAACTAATTTCAGCCAAATTTATATTCTCATGGAGGAAGGAGATTTTTTGCTGAGATTTGATTGTCAAGTCTGGCCACTTTATCAGCTTTAAAGATAACCAGGTTATCTATAAAGTTAAAAGATGATTCTTCAAACAAAGAAGTTATGAGCCCCTGAAAATAAGGGATCTTCACTGTGAAGTTCATCTCACAGAATGTGAATTAGTCAGAAATTGTATGAAACATGCTTGCTGCATGAATATCCTTTTGTATCTAGACTTTAGCAGAGCAATATAATACAGCTGTACTTCACATTTTTTCTATTTTCATTACCAGGTGACATCACAGGTCTCTGCATACATTTAATTCATTTTCTCAGGTATGTTTGACATTAAAAATACAGAAACAGATCACATACACTAAGCTTACACTGAAAACAAAACAAAACAAAACAAAACAAAAAAGTCAGTTTTAAGGAAAATCATGGGACTTATCCTCCTGACCCACCACAGCAGTCTAGCTGCTGGAGGGCTCCCAGTGAGGAATGTTTAAGAGATGCTGGGCACATGGAAACAGCAGAGTTTCCATGCTGGAAACAGCATGGTGGCCTCTTCAATGTCAGCACCTAACCACAAACTGATTCTGAGGGCTCAGCTTGAATGTCTAAGCATGACTAGCACCTAGATAAGGCTTTGGACTCTAATCCAAGTCTGTTCTCAGAAGCCTATCAGGAAAGCATGCCAAGACACTTCCAGTTAATATGAGGAGTGTGTCTTTTGCTACCAGAGTATTAGCTGCAGAAATATGCTCTGAAAAGGCATGTGTGTGGGTAGCACACCTCAGCCCATTGTTCTCCAGTCTGCTTCTCTGGTTTATACAGCTGTACACAGTGGCCTGAGCAGGCAGAATTCACATGGCTGTTATCTATCAATAATCAGCATCACTTGGTGCAATTACAGGAGAACCTGCTGTCATGTGGAGTTGTGGGACAGCTGTCCCCTAAGGCTATGCCCTAGGGCTAAAGAGAGGTTATGTCTCAATACAACTCTCATATGATTAATTTAATAATGTATTACATGCCATGCTTCCTGAATGTTCCATTGTGTTCTCTTTTTTCCTATCAAAGAGCTATTCAAAGTAAACAGTGACCTCATCAATACCGTCTGAAACTTACAGTAAATGGAAATCTTCCAAAACCATAATAGAAACCATATTTCAACAGATGTAAAAAGCAAGATGAGGAGTGAGAATTAATTTGGATGTGAATGTTACAATACTTGATACTCAACTTTGCTCAACCTAGTCTTTTTGCTACGTGCATTAATCTTTGTCATGTAAGGATCTCGATTTAAAAAAAACAAAGAAAGAAAATCACTACTTCAGCTTTCTGAAACAGTCACGGCTTGGTGAAGAAGAGAGAAGGAATTTTACCTCAGAAGATAAAAAAACAAAGCAGAAAAATTTGTCCTGCAGGAGAGAGGAGCATGAGTACTGTCATGACTGAGATTTTCAAACCTGCAAAGGTATTTGGAAAAAGAATAATTTTTAAAAGAAGTATTCGTTAGCCTATTCATTCATGACCTCTAAAATGCCACCCTTCAAAAGCATGCAAGGACTGCTAGAATAGGAACAAAGTTGCTATTCAGGCATTTTTAGATTGATCACAGTCCACAAGCCAAGTAAAATAAAAGATCCTATCAGAACATCTTTGTGTTAAGCTGCAGGTGCTTACTTCCAGCTTGGAGAAACGGCTGTCTTTGCCTTGCTGATAAATTTGGATTCTCTTCATCTCTGAAACTCAGTAAATTGTCCAGGCTACAGTAATTTTTTATTTTCTATATAGAGCGGAACACTTACTAATTTAAAGGAAAAACATCAGAGGTTTGCACCTTGATTTGGGATCTACACATTCAAAAAGTTTTTTAAAAGCAGCACTTTAAAATAGCAAGGAATTAGAGGCTTGGATTCCAGCTGGATGCCTTTATTTTGGTTGGGTGGGTTTTTTACCTGTAGATTAGCATCTCATATAATAAATTCTAAGGCTGGCTGCATTTTCTCTTGCAGTGCTAATGTGTTCAAAGTACTGAACACAATACTGTGATTTCTATCACATTAATAGAAATCTCCTATCAGAGTTGTCCATCACTGCTGTAATATCCTGTCATGAAATCTGTGCTATTAGGTGATATAACAGTGCTTACACCCATTAGGAAAAAATCTGAATAAAAAAGTCATGTCAAATCTACTAAAGACATGTCACACACAGCAGAAATATAATATAAGAAAATAATATATAAATTTTATAAAGCCTAATATACAGTCAAAAGTGGTTTCATTATATTTGCCTGTATTTCTATATTCATATTTTCATCATATGCTTTCTATCTGACAGCCACAGCCATTCTAGGTGGATGAGATTTATCCCTCAGAGTCTGAAGGATGTCTAGTAAGTATACAAGGGGTTTATCACATTTCTATAAAATGTATATCTCCCCTTAAGAAAATTATGATTATTTGGTTATTCATGGTACTGGGAGAGTAGTATTTTCTTTCCTTTTTTTTTTTTTTTTAATAACCATTAAAAATTGAAGAAATCTCATTAGAACATGTGTCAACTCATGGTCTGCTTGCTGATGTTTTTATCCTTTCTACAAGCTGTAATCCTTTGTGGACAGCACACTCCCCACTCCCTCCACTGGACTCTATCCTAGAAGAAGATGCTAGTTCTGGTCTCAGTAGCATTTTCATTTTAGAATAAAATAAGAAAGAGGATTTCATGTAGGTAGAGAAGGGTGTACAAGAAAGTAAGGTTGTAGAGTGTGATAAATAACCAGATCAGCACAGTTAGCAGCTATCCTGGAAAAGAAGGCTACAAAAATCAATAGTATATATATTTCCAAATAATAATTTTCGTGACAACCTGAAAAATACTATATGCTAAGTAGCAAGATCTTGATTCAATGGAAGTGCAATTATTTTAATGCTGTGTAAGTTCACATACCTGTTCTCAAATTGTAGTTGTTGCAGAATGGGGAGAATTTTGTTGTTTTATTTAGGCCTCACAGCATGAGAGCAAAAGGCTTTTTCTTGGAACAGATCCAAGGTGGTGTAAGTATATGGTACTTTTTGTCTCTATTCCATGTTTTTCAGTATTTTCTTCACTCCAGCTCTGTATCACAGGATAAGTGCTCTTCTGTGTGTAGTGGGTCTGGAGGGGAGTGACATGCCAAGCTAGAATACAAATTGGCAGATTTCAGTAAATAAAAATTACTTCTTCATTTCAGAGTCTTCATTGGTTCATCCTGTGGGGTGGCTTTTTCCTCCCACACCACATTGCTAAGAAATTGTATAGACACTTTCCTTTTGTCCAATTCTGTCAGCATTGCTTTCTCTCAACAGAATGACTCACTGTTGATCTGGATTCCCTGTGTATGGTATCACAGTTCTGTGAACAAACTTGTTCTCGTGGTAGCCTGACATCATCTTTATTACGTGGTTCTTGTCACAGGACGGGCCAAAGGAGACTACCTGTGTCTTGTCATTTCAGCAGCACTTTGACAGTATGCCTTGCACACTTTCTATTTTTCCTTTGACCCCATTCCTTGCCTGACAAAGCTATATAGTAAGTCAAGCACTTCATGGGTATCAGCTAGCTCCAGTTAGGATTTATATCCCTCACATTTCATCTCAAATGATCTCAGGGCACAGAGGTAAAATATTTGCGTGTTTATTAACTTCTGTGGAAGAAATGTCTCATCTAGGTTACACAATTCACAGTTAAACTTCTCTTCCCTAATAAGCAAGATTGCTTTCACTCACTTCTGTCATCCCCAGGCTCTGTTGTGCGTGTTGGTCTGGAGGCCCATGCTGGCCTGAAGTCTCATTTTCAGCAACCAGCTGTTGCTCCAGTGTAATTTACTGTAAGGCAAGGAACCTCTCTTTCCTTTTAGCTTCATCAGGATAGCATTGGGATGCAAAATGCCTTTCACAAAACCTCCTCAGCTCATGGTCTTTAGCATGAACTTTTTTTTCTTAATATCTTGAACCCAGGTCCATGGCAGGTTGACAGCATTTAGCCTGAATTTGTCCATTCTTTGGTAATAGAACCTAGTTGTTTAGTGAAAAGCAGTGGATAGGGCACACTGTTCTTTACTGGGCAAGAATAGGAGACATTACACAACATGCTCACAAATTAAAATAAATCTACTGTTATGTGGGTACCTCGAGGGAAAATGTCTAAACTAGAAAAGCTTTGTCTTTGCTACAGCTTCAGCCCTATCAAATCTAGGTCCTTACTTGAAGGATACAATCTGACTGCTTGCTGTTGCCTCTTCACACCTCTCTTCCTTAATACTTAGAAAGCAATAAATGTGGTCAAGTGCATGTGAGGAGCATTGAGTTCTGACCATGGTCAAACAGGTTACATATGTTAGCAATTTAGCAATTAGCAAGTTAGCAATTGCAAGTTAATGGGGCCCTATTTTTCTTAGTCTGTCTCAGTCTCTTGCAACTCTGATTAGTGTCTCACACTAAAAAGTCTTTAGTACAAGCTAAAATGTGTTTCTATTGTGACCTCACATCCACTGGTCAACGCAGAAAGGGACAACATGTAAACTGTTGCTGCAGAAAACAAATTAATGCAATGTGCATTTTGGAAGAGCAGCTCCTGCAGCATCCTGCACTGAGATGTATTGTGCCTTTAAAGTATTTTCTTCTAGGCTCCCTGTTTTGTGACTGAGAGGTTTGCTCACAATATATATCTTATAGACACCATCTATTACAAGTACCATACATGAGTTGGATAATGGCTATGAAGTAATTTTTTTTTTCCTATAGGAATATGTGACTTCCCATTCAGAAAGAAAAAAAAAAAAAATAGAAGTCCACAAACTAAAAATGAATAATGTATTCCTGGAAAAAGACAAAATATTTCAGGAGTAGGGGATGTTTTTAACTGCCACATTTATTTGATAAAAAAATATAATCTCCTATTTTTAAAACTTAAAAGATATATGTACTTTTTAATCTATTGTTCTTTCTCTGTGCAATGTACAGGTGAAAAAGAACATGGAAGGAACTGTGTGGTTCTAAAGGCAAAGTCTGGTTTGCATGTTTTATAACTGCATCCTATTGGGCCATGCCAATTTTCTAGTTGTGTGGAAGAAAAGGATATTCAAATTTTCATAACTGTCACTCTTATATAACAATAAAGTGGCATAAGGAGTTTGCAAAGGTATGAGAATTAGTTTCACAAAAGTTGTATTTAATTATTTTTTGAACATTTCTCCTTCACCACTACAAGAGAGAAATTCTTGTCATATATTAGACAAAGTTTTCTGCATGGCCAGGGTTCAGGTGCTATCTGCTGGCCTGGTCCAGGCATTTCTGCTCCAGCCACAGACTGATAATTTCTGATGCAATTGCTTCTCAGAATCCTGTCCCAGTGTCAAAGGCATTATAAGCAATTTTTTAACCTTCATTTCAGTTATGGGAAGGAATTCTAAAGCAAGAGGAAATTTCTTTGCTATTTTATGGTTCGAAGTTGGGATGGAGAGGATCAGCACCAATACCACCCCACCTCCCCTAATATCCAAATGACAGCACTGGTACCCAAAAACATGCTACATGCAGCACAGTAATCTCTTTTGTAGTAAAACATAAGTCTTTAATACAAATGGAAGAGACTGGAAAAGTTCTGACAAAACATTTTCTGGTAGGAATTTGCTGGTTCATGCAGATTGAAATCTGTATCTGAGACACTGGTATTTTCCCCTGGTTCTCTCAGAAGCCTGGAAGCTGGGAGCTGCTATGGATCTGGGGCTCCAGCAGTGAAGAGGGCAGCTCTGGAACAGGTCTAAAAGGAGCAACCTCCAGGGCAATCCTTTCCTAACCTGTCTTGAGAAAACAGCACTCACACTACTAATGCTTTTGGGGAAGCCCAGGGACTGACCTGCTCCTGAAGCTTCACTCCCTTTCACAGATAATTATGAAATGTTTGGCTTTTGCTACCAAGTGGAACAAAGTCAGATTTCGCAATAATCAAAATCCGGCATGAAAGTCAATTAGTTTTCTCTGCAAAGCTGAAACTATGACCACATACTTCCCACTTGTAGCACCTGCATGAAGATGTCAGTGCTGAAAACCTGGCAATCCTGGTGAGGTTGTGTTCAACTTAATTGGAGATCAACCTCTTGAATATAAACTGTTTCATTGCCTATTAGATGTTAAGGTCCTGTAGAGCTCCCTGATGCTAGAAAGAATAAACAAGGATGACACTAGATATTAGATGATACCTAATATTGGAACTTGGAATTTTCTTGCATTTGAAGTTTTAAGATGTGGCATTAGTAAAAACATGAATAATCTCAGTGGGAGATAAGAAGAAAGATATAAATTCTCTCCAATGAAATAACTTTAGACTTCTGTAACCTCATATATGCAAATACATCTGAGCTTAAAAAAAATCTGCAAACAAAACAACACATTGCAGTTTTAAAAGAGAATTCATAGAATCACAGAATGTTTTGGGTTGGAAGGGACCTTAAAGATAATTCAGTTCCAACCCACCTGCTGTGGACAGGGACACCTTCCACTAGACCAGGCTGCTCAGAGCTCCATCCAACCCCCAGGTTAAACACCTCCAGTGACAGGACATCCACAACTCCTCTGTGTAACTTGTGCCAGTGCCTCACCACCCCCAACAGTAAAGAAGTTTTTCCTAAGGTTTAATCTAGACCTAAGCCACATCTCAGTTTTTTAGTGGCTGTCAGTCTGAACTTTGGAGAGAAGAGCTGGAGCTGATTGCCTTGGGGAGTGACAATTGTCTAGTGATGGAGGGGTCTGTCTTAGGCTGAATATGAACAAGGTGTTTTCAATAGATTGCACATCAGCTGATGCCATCTGCAAATGCCTTGAATTGATACATAGAGTCGTGTAGGACATAGTTTTGTAGGAGAATTTTATTGAAACCACTCAATCAAAAGTAGGAGAAATGCCTTAAAATTCAATTAATTTTGTGGAACAGTTCATCGAAACCCATAGAAGGAAGATCACTCTGCACTGAATACTTGAAGTTTCCAACTTAGACAGCTGAACTTCAGTTTCTAAATGGGGCCTTTGTTCCTGAACATATCTGGTTTGTGTTTGAACACTACTGCATCTTAAAGTAGTTCCATTTCATTGACAGGAATTATGTTTTGTTACTTAATCGATACTGTTAAAAATAAGCTTATGGAAGACCCAGGTAAATATATTGTCCTTTATTCTGTGTCAGTTTTCTTCTAAAGCGTTTTGTGGTGTAGGTTTAAGTTTTTGTATGAAGACAACTTTAGGAATGTTCTATTACTAGATTTCAAAACAGCAAAGCAGGATATTAGTACAAAAGTTGTTTTTATATATCTGAGAAATAGACTGATACAGATGTTACAGTAATTAACCTCATTACTCAATCAGTGACCCCTTTATTGAGCCTAGAGAGCAGAATTAGGTGTTCACATAGCACAGTAACACTTCTGAAATATACAGAAAACTCTAATTCTGGCCAATAAGGAAGGTGAAATACTGTATTATAGTGTGTAGGAATATGAAACTATATTTCATTATAGAAATCTCAGAATCCTGAATGCAGTTAAACTTACCAAACTTTGTTTTGCTATGTGAACCCTAACCTCATAAAGCTACTCATCAGAAAAAGGGAGCCTTAGAGGAAGTGTACAGAACACACATGAAATATGTTTTTCTAGGGTGAATAAACAGCAACATTGTTACAAGGTTATTTTCATGTTTCCTTCTTATATGACTAATGATTTTTTTTTTAATTATTGAATGGGGCTTTCATATTTCTCAAGATATTCAAGAACCTCCCCCTCTCAGTGTCCTCAGAGATTTGCAGCCAGCCTTACTCAGAGGACATTCCGGACTTGTCACTGCACAGCTGCTCTTGGCAGTCAGCCCTCCAGGCAAGGCTTTGCCAAAGCATTGCTTGGACCCCCCAACCACTCTGCTGAAACAATCATTAGTACTACGACTTTTGCACAAATGCTAAATATTTTTTGGCTTTAAAATTAATTTTATTTACTTCAATTATAAAATGCACTCTATCTTTGACATCACGGGATTTGCTTCTCCAGCCTACCGTGTTAGCTGCCATTGATATTTTACATTCCAGATGTAGGCAGCAAGGTAGGACAAGCTTTAAAGTCTGACTTGGTGAGAAATAAGATTCATTACATTTGTTTAGCTGCATGCTTGCTTTTTCCACAGGGAGTTATCTACTTCAGAGAGTGTTCCCTTTCTAAATCTTTGAAATGCTTCAACTATCAGTGGCGCAAAGAAACAGAGTAATAAACCTTACCTGAATAAGGTTTCTTGTCTTTCCATATTGAATTCCACTCTGGTAATTCCATGGGTCTGGTCCCAAAGTATTTGATGCCAATCAGTGAAAGGCAGAAAGGTGTGTATTTCTTTTTGTCCTCCTCTAGACTTCATAGAATGGTTTGGATTGGAAAGGACATTCAAAAATCATCTAATCCCATCCTTCTGTCATGGGCAAGGACACCTTGCTTGAAGCCCCATCCAACTTGGCCTTGAGCACTTAAACTTTCAAACTTCCTGTTCTGTGTGAATGCCAATAAGTTTGATGCAGGTTCTGATAAGGCATAAAAAAGAAACAAAACGAAAAAAACAAAGTAGATTGGAAATTATTTTTGAAAAAGCTATGCTAGGGTTGGATATCTTGGGCATTTCCAACATCTATTCTTTGTAACATCTTCTAAGGCTGGAGCATTTGGAACCAAAACATCAGGGATTCTTCTTCCACAAGTAAAAAATTCCCTGTAAAAAAAGTGGCAATAATGTTTAGAGAATTTTCAGCATAGTTTAATAATAAAATTTATGATAGATTCTGCTTTTTTTTTAGTTCAAAGCAAACTTTCTTGTTTATTTGTTTACTTTTATTTGTTTTAAAGTTAATGTGGTGAAAAGAGAGACAAGAAAAACCTCAGAAATCTTTTCTGCCTCTAGCAAGAAGAGCACAAGGCAATAACAGTGAAATCTTGCCCCCTACCAGTATGAGGTCAAGGGATTGTATTTGGCCCCAACTGAACAACATCCCCCAATACACCATACTGATATACTACAATAACTATGACAGTGTCCCTAAAATGCTGAGAGGGAATCCATGTCTGCCTCTGTTCCTTTTTCAGCTGTCTGTTTCTCTACCCTGGATTTCATCCATGTCCTGTGTTCTACTCATACAGTAGTGAAGTTTTTTTAAGGCCAAACTCAAGTTAACATTTTAGGAAAAGACCAATTTTTATTGTGCAAGGATTTTTTATCACTACTGATTTAAACAGTTGATCAAGGGGATGTCTTAGACAATATTAGTTAATGAGTAGTAAATGTTTTTAATGGCAATTACTGGAATATATGTGAGCTTGTGAAGCTGGAAAATAAAGTTCAAATTCTTAACAACTGCTAAGAGGTTGCCTTAGACCCTTTTCTCAATTGCTATGGTACCATTGTCTTTGTTTGTTCTTAGTACCTAAATATCTTGTATATGGTTATTTTAGTTTCATGAACTATGTAAGGTAAACAAACTCTAAATCTGATAAATTCTTAAAAAAAAATATACTATTTCATAGAATTTTTTGTTTTAGGTATGGACCTAATAAGTTTTACCTTCCAGTAGTACTCTGCCTATGTCATCTGGATTTTACCCAATCAGCTTTTGAACTTTCCTGTTGTAGTAGTAAGATCAGAAACCTAGCATAAAGAAAGTGTTTATTTTTATTTTCTTTGCTTAAATTGCAAGTGCTATACGTTTATTCCCTATCTCCAAATTTTCAGCCTATCACCAAACCAAATGGAAAACCATGATATGAAAAATGAAAAGACAAACAATACCAGGCACAAATTTCTCCAAAACAAACTTTAGTTCACTTAGAACAGGATGACTCAACCTTCCCTGATAAAAAGTTTAGTGACTCTTTCACAGGGGAATCAGAAAATTCTCAGAATGTACTTTTATACCACCTCCTGTAATGTAGGGATTCTTTTTCCATATACAACTTGTCCTGTTTGTCACTCACAACTTCTAACCCATGATTAAATATTCCTGTTTATTGACTCAGCCAGAAAGAAATCCACAGGCCTGCTACGTAAGTGACCTTTTACAGCTGTGCTGATGTCTTTGTTATTCTGACTTCAAGTCTGAAATACAACAGATGTGTACTGGAATTCCTCCTGTGCTTTACTATTATTATTATTATTATTATTATTATTATTATTATTATTATTAATTTATGTATATGAAGACTTTGAATGGAATAGCATTCTAAATCACAGAAGACTGGAGAGTTATCTGAAATTTTGCAAACTACTTTTCATTCTTTGCGGAAAAGAGCACAGACTAAAGTTATTTTGACTGTTCCAAATCTTAAGTGATTCCTTTGGGCTTCAAGACAGGTGAAGTTGGTTTCTCTTTTATGTGTTAAAAAGCCATAAAATTCCAGGCATTATTGACACGATAGTTCTTATAGTTTTTTTAGGACCATTTTAGAGAGCTGACCCTGGACTTGTGTGGGATCTGCTGCTCCAGATGGATCCCTACAAATCTATAAAGTCTGATATGAGAATCCTTGACGAGCTGGCTTGATGTCATTTCAAAGCCTCTCTCAATGATTTTTGATCCTTGTCCCCATTTTCAAGAAGGGCAAAGAAGGAGGACTCACACTTTCCATATGACAGAGATGCTCCAGTCCCCTGATCATTTCTGTAGCCCTCCATTGGGCTGTCTCCAGTAATTCCTTGTCTTTCTTGCATTGAGCCCAGAACTGGACACAGCACTCCAGGTGAGGCTCACCAGGGCTGAGTAGAGCGGCAAGATCACCTCCCTTGACCTGCTGGCCATGCTCTTCCTCATGCACCCCAGGATCCCATTGTCCTTCTTGCCCACAAGGACACACTGCTGGCTCAGGGACAGTTTGTTGTCCACCAGCTCCCCCAGGTCCCTCTCCACAGAGCTGCTTCCCAGCAGCTCAGCCCCAGCTGTGCTGGTCCATGGGGTTATTCCTGCCCAGTGCAGGACCCTGCACTTGCATTTGTTGAACCTCAGACAGTTCTCTGCCCATCTCTCCAGCCTGCTAAGTTCCTTCAGAAGGGCTGCACAGCCCTCTGGGGTATCAGCCACTCCTCCCAGCTTTGTGTCATCAGTGAACTTGCTGAGGAGGCATCTGCCCTTCATCCAAGTAATCAATGAATAAATTAAACAATACTGGGCCTAGTATTGGACCTTGGAGACACCACCTAAAGCAAGCCTCAAACTAAACCCTGTGCCACTGATTACAACCCTCTGAGCTCTGCTGCTCAGCCAGTTCTCAAAACACATCACTGTCCACAGCTCCTGAGCTTGCCTGTGAGGATATCATGGGAGTGTCTAAAGGTTTGCTGAAGTCCAGGTAGACAACATCCACTGCTCTCATCTATCAGTTTGTCCCATTGTAGGAGTCAATTAGGTTGGTTAAACAACAGCTAAATCTCCAGGAAAAAAAATCAAACACCTAGGCAAATGTAGTATGTATTAGGAGAGGCACTTTCAAGGGAATGCATTAATTTATTTTTCCACACAGCCTGGATTGCATACCCAAACTGAGAAAATATGTACAATTCTGCTCTCTCCCTTGTTTGCGGAAACTTAGGTAACTGTAACAAAATTACACAGTTTATCAAATCTAGATAAACAGAGGTAGAGAAGATGGACAGTTCTTTTCTTGAAACACAGCCAGAATAAGCATCTGTGAGGAGGAAAGAATATTCATACAACATGAAGAATAAAACATGAATTTAGACTGGAATTTAAAAAGTTTCTCACTCTCAATGAAGTGAGTTTCTGAAACAACCAATGAGAACATAAATTGAATAAATATGATGCAGTTGTTTTTACTGCAGCTCCATAGATTTGCTGAGCTTTTAATTTTGTATTTGTGCAATAAAAATAGAAAGCAAAGAAAAGGTTAAAAATGAAAATTTACAGGAATGTGCCTGAGATTTTTTTTTTAAACAAGCATGCTTTATTTCTTTGGAATGACGAGTTACATGGAAAAACTTTATGTAAATATGCAGAGTTAAACACTAAGCCAGTAGCTGTTCCTTCACTGGAAACCTGAAAAATGGCAAAATTAACATAAATACTACCTGCAGGAAAAATGTATTCATCTAGATTTACACAGCACCCTTTTTTCCAAAGGATCTTTAAAAACTCTTTAGACTGTACCAAACCAATAGCCTGTGTGAAAACCTAACTATCCAAACTGAACTACACTCTTACCTAGGAAAGGTTCTCATGAAGATCCTGGTTTTTGAATCCATGAAGATAAAAACCAATCTGAGTGTGTGCAGTCTATAAACTTTAAAAAGAAGTTTGTATACTCTTTTCTTCTTTGCTTGCTATAATCCTTCAACCCCTTTTTTTGAGATAGAATATGAATCAAAATATGTGACTACTTTAGACCATAGAGTTGTCTATTTTCCCCCATTCATTCCTGACTCATTCCTTATAACGTCTGACATCCTTTTTTATCAGCAACTGAATGAGAGCAGAGGTTATCTCTGACCATGCAGTTAAAGCTTTGAACATTGCTGCACAAACTTGCAGACTTATGGTTTTCATGGTAATTTTACTTTTTCCCTTTCCTTTTCACTCCTTGTTTGTAAATGATACCAAATCAATTCTTGTTTGTCTTAGTATTCAGTTAAGACACAAAAAACAGATTCTGAAACTTCTTAATCTCTCAGTGTGTTCTTAATCTCTCCACTGTGTTCTAAATTCTCACTTATATCTAACTCAGAGGCATTTGAGGCTTTTAAGAAAAATTTAAAAAAATAGCAGCTTGTTTTTGACTCACAATGAAATATGATATATGCTATTTATTTATTTGTTTAGCCATGGGTTTACCTGTGCTGCAATAGTCCCTGGGGACACTGGTCAATTGCTAGACAATGTATGGAATTAGAAAACAAGCACCCAAACATGTCAGAAGTCAAAGGGTGGGAAAAGAGAGGCTAATGAAGAGAGACTACTGGAGAACTGAAGGGGATCCATCAGCCCGTATCAGGACAATAGCTTTTGGCACAAACTAGCAGTACCTAACAAAGAAAGATGTGATCCATGGCAAAGGACATGAGTGCAGAAGCACTCCAAGGCCAGACAAGATAGCTGCAAATTGGGAAGGGTGGGAAGATAGTAAGGAATTGAGAACAGGAATGGTGAACAAGGCAGTATGTGAAAGGAAAAGTGTGAAGTCAAGTAATGTGAGAAGAAGGTAATAAAGAGGGCACAGAAACGGGATCTGAAAGTTTGCAGCTGGGAGAAGACAGCATTATTAAGATGAAAAGCAAGAAACAATCAAGTTAATTTTCACAAAATATAGGGAGGCAGAGAGGAGAGAGCGATGAAGAGAAACAAATGGGATCAGTATGGGGAAGGAAGAGAGAGAGAGTCTTTAAAAGACTGTCCAAGTATCAACTGTGGGACGTGTCAAAGAAATATGAGCACACTATGAAACTTTTCAAAACTGGGCAGCACAGTGAAGGTGCTCCTGTGCAGACCTGCTAGGAAGCTGTTTTTCAAGCATAATTTTCCTGTCCATGACTGAATCATGTTTTTCCAAGTTGAAGAGAAAAAACCCTGAGATGTTTTCTTGAGACTCTAACTGATGACAACATATTTACTGAACTTCTCACAAAAATCATCACATAAATATTTGACTCTGATTGTGATTTCAGCAAGTTTATTTCCAAGAGTTTGATTTATAGATAAAATTTCGTGTGCTATGACTCCAAGCAAAACAACAAAACTGAGATTATATGAGAGGCAAAGTTATTAGGCTTTGTTGTAACATATTATTTGCAGATACCATTTTTTATTTTTAGGGTATAAGTCAGAGAAACTAAATTAAGCTGCAGATGATCCTTTCTGTTTTAATGATGTGAATTTCAATATTGACTTCTGCTCCCCTGATAAATTCCTTGCTGTAGTTTTTAGATACAAAGTCCTGCAAAGCAATGCAAAATCTGAGTACTGATGAATTTATAGATTTAAAGTAATGTAAGACTATTCAGTACAAAATAAATGTAGAGTACTAGTTACAATCTGATTTATGTGATTGCATAATGCTGAGACTTTGTTTATAGCTGTGGAGTAAATTCCTGACTTATAAATGAGAACTGAATCAATTGAAACATTTCTAACTTTTTCCACAGTCATATTTTTAGAAAATGAACTGTTTGCCATAACGAGAAATGCAAGGAACAGGTTCTATCTTCCATGATTACAGAGCTGAGCTGTCTGCTTGACAGCTGAGCTCAGATTTTACTTGTCACTGAACTTGATGAAAATAAGTGTAAAATATATTTACTCTTTTGCTTTCTACACCTTTTGGACCAAAATCTCATTGCTTTAAAGTAGTGTTATTGAAACAATTTGAATTACAAGCCTGTAATACATGTCCTTGTTACTTGAAATCAGTTCTAATTCTAGTAGCAGCTGAAAGAAGCGTAATTTCAGGACTGTTGAACTGGTGCAGCAGAGATTATAAACATTTGTAATTATAAATGTTCTCTCTAGTGCATGAAAGCCAGTGAAAGTTTTCTCTGGCTAAGGACGTAGTATCCAACATGTCAGGACCTCATCTGGGCTTTGCTCTCACTGCATTTTGCCCATTCTTTTTATGAGTTGCCACAGAGCATGTATGAGGACCCTATTCTTTTTTAATGACTGAAACACCTTTCAAACACTGTAAGTAGGCTATATGTTTTCTTACTTCGTCAATTTTCCTACTTCGTCAATTTTCCTACATCTAATTTTAATATAAGGAAAATTTTGTAAATTATAGGAAATTAAGGGTGATAATATATAAGTTTTGCAGCTCTGCCATATAGGAAACAGTTAGCTAATATGAGAGATGAGAAGTATTTAATGTGTTGCTTAAAACAAAGGCAGTGAAGTCCTTGTCCAGACACTGGACTGAACAATATTTGGGAAGCAAGCTCTCCATAAAGTAAACTGAATATACTAATGTACAAGCTTGGTAAAGGAATTCTAACTGTGTATATAAAATATTTCCTTGATGAATAGTCAGCAGCTCTGGTTTCTGTTTAAATTCCTCCTTCCACAGTCATGCATCTAGGAAACCAGACTGGAAAAGATTAATTTCTGGCATTACCAGATTTACTGGAACAAACAGAAACACATTTACTGTGAAGAAACTCTTTCTGAAATAGGCACTGATGTTGTCATGTCAGATGGGGTGGGCACTGTTAGTCTGTGTCAGGGCCTTCAAAGAAAGGTTGGCAGGAAAGGTCAGGATGCACTGAAGAAGCATGATGTTTTGTTTTGTTTTCCCAGAACATGCCACCTGCTTAATATGAAAAATGACACCAAGCTTGAATATCAGACCTGTGCTAGTGGAAATGCTTGATCATTTAGGCATAAACATCTGATATATGTGGCCTGGAAATGTCCATAAGAGCTTTATGAGGAACACTGCTCTCTACAGGGAAAATGAGGACATAGAATGGCCTTGACTGGAGTAACTACAGTATCCTGGCACGTTTGTCTCATTTTGCCAACCTATTTTAAAAAATAAGCAACATGTTATTGAAGAAACTACTTTTGTATTTGAGATTTTTTCTCCTTAATAACCAAACAAAGGGGATGAAGTTTTTAAGAAAGATTCCTAAATATATCCATTAATCGATGAACACGCTTAGTTTGTTGCTTGAAAGACAGTAGACAACTGCTCATTGAATAAACACAAGAGTAAAGTGTAAAGAGTAAAAGGAGGGTTGAACTAGGAATTGTTTTTGTGTGAATCTGGAGTTGTGTAGTGGAAAAAAACAAATTCTTTGAATACACAAAAAAATTAACCATTGGCATCTAAAGAAGAAAAATTTTAGTTAGGCTATTGAAGACATTTTTAAATGCCACAGTTTATTATAAAACATGAAAGAAAACAAGCTTCAACAAACCACAGTAAAAGAGAGATAATAATATCTTACATTACAAACATTTGTAAGAGTTCACTTTCTGCTTCTTGGGAACAACTATGTCCTTCTTCATCTTTAAGCTTCCAGTAGGACAAAGGTACTGCAAAAATAAGTGATATAAGCAGCATTAAAACAGTACATAATAAAATCCCTGTATGCATAGGACAAGGGGAATAGTTTTAAACTGAAGGGGGGTGGAATTAGATTGGGTATTGGGCAGAAATTCCTTACTGTGAGGGTGGTGAGACACAGGCACAGGTTACCCAGAGACACTGTGGATGCCCCTGGAAGGGTTTTGAGCAGCATGGTCTAGTGGAAGGGAGCTGAGAACTAGATGATCTTTAAGGGCCCTTCTGACCCACATGCTTCTTTGAGTATATATATATATATATATATATATATATATATATACATATACATTGTATGAAGCAAATTTTATTAATGAATGGGACTAGCAGCTATTAGAAATCTACACAGAATAGTGGAGCAAATTTTTTTAAGAGGTGTATTTGTTTATTATATCTCAAAATCACCATTTTTATAGTGCTTATTTCCATATCATTGTTATCCTTCATGGTGTAATACACTGGAGGTTATAGAAATGTCACTTTAATATTGAAACCAGATGCATATATACAGATTTTTTATTAGATGCTGGCTACCATATATTTATAGCAAGACCACTTACATTTCCAAGAACTAAAAGACAAATGAATGGAAAATTTAAGGCAAAAGTTTCCTGGGTTATCTTTATCCTTGCAATTCTATTTATATTAGCTTCTGAGCAAGTAGTAGAAAAAGTGTGACTAACCATCAACTCTGGTCAACTGTGGCAATTTCTGGAGTCTCATATGAGAGCATATGGTTTATAGTTTTTTATTATCTTCTTGTAGTTTTGTACCCAACGACCAGTTAAAAGCAATAGCCATTTCACTGATCTGTGTTCCAGACATTTTTGTTTTTGTCTTTTATGACATGAAGAGAAGCAGCCAAATCTATAAAAGCCCTATAACAAACTACTATTCCATGCCATTTTCTAAGATCATCTGGGTTTCTCCCATTAATAGTGTATCTCAAACATTCCAAAACAATGAAAAATGTTATTATCCTATCTCAAATCAGAATAGATTATTTTAGTTCTCTCAGCTTGAGAATGGATTGAGGTATCTCAGAAGCTCTCAGCTTCTATACTATGGAATGGATAGCTATTTTTATGCATATTCTCTTGAACAAGTCAAAACATACTTCATCCAGTACATGGGGATGTTTATATTACTTGGTTTGCCTCATGTTTTGTTTTTTCACAAACAGTAAGAGCTTCTGTGTTTTTTAGTGTTGGCTTTGATACTACTCCTGTGCACAAGCTAAATTTTTGTGGTTTTTTTTACCTATTTACTACACTGTAGCTCAGAAGCAACATGACAGTCCTAGCAATTTCTCAGTCTTAATTCTCATTAGTATTGCAACACTTGAGTAATGTTCTTATGTTCTCTGGATCAGCTGACTACAAGAAAATAATTTACTCTTTAATATTCTCAACAGAACTGGGCCTAACTTTTAAGTGCTCTTTTGAATTAAAGAAGCCTTGCTGATGCTGGCAAAAAATACTGTATGATGGACCTGCTCTAAGTACAATGGGCTAGGTGAATTCCAGACATCCTTTCCAGACTATATAGTTCTGTATCTCTATGTTCATCTTACAGTTACATGCACCATTATTTATGGTGTGTGTAGTCCTACCTTTAAGAAACTCTTTGTAACTATTTTCAAACCTAGAGCCATTGCCAGTGCTATTGTTCCTGTAATGCCACTTGTTTGCTGTCTCAATTACACTAAGAATATGAAACAATATTGCTATCTCAAGAAAATGCAAAATAAAGCAGCATTTTTTCATGCTGATTTCACGTTGTTAAAAAGAAATAATGTCTGGTGAGACCTTTGAAATTTATCAAGAGATAAGAGAGATAGTGATGACACAATTTATTACTCAGTTACTTTGGTTTCCTACAGTTAAGATGTTCCATTAGAGTTACCATGCAATTTCTGCAAAACAGCACATGGTATTTTATCTTTTCAAATAATTTTATCCTATTGTAAAAGTGGAGACTATGAAAAGAAAATTAATGAAAAGTGTTTAATTGGGATTTGTACTGTTATTTGGTAAAAGATGATGGCTGAGGCTATGCTCCAAAGATATATCAGTCTTTTTACTTGTATCCTAGTGGTAGCATTTCTATGAGTTTCTAAACCAGAAAATTAAAAATGGGAGACTGTTCTACTATAAAGGAGTGTGTGTTAACTCTTCACCATTCTATTAAGAAATTGTAAACTACATTATTTTCTACCAATGAAAAGAGACAGAGCAGAGATGATCTAACCTGGTTTCTATTCTCATAATTAAATAAATAAATATAATCTCTCTAATGACTCTTTTTGGTCTGTTAATCTCAACTGAATTTAATAATAAAGGAGTATTTGATTACTTCAGTTGTATGGCTAGTGAAACTTAGGCCATTCATGACCTACTTTCTTAGAGGAAGTCCAGTGTAATTAGAAGAAATGGTGTATAAAAAATCCAATCCAGCCTGGTGAAGATGAGTGTGAAATACATACTTTCATCACTGGAGTTAAGAATCATTTTCCTTAAAATATAGACCAAGCAGAAATTGGAACTGTAATCTCTACAGTCAATACATACACATGCCAATGTTTATGTATGTGATATTTTAATGCAATGATGCTGACCAAAAGCCAAATGGATTTTTTCATTTGTGTTTGGACATTTAGACACCATTTGTCTAATGTGGAAAATGTCTGGCTTCCTGTCAAATTATGAGGAACTGACAGTGTAAGTAAAATAGGTAAAATAAAGCTAATATCTATATATCTGAACATTCACTGAATATATACATAGTTTGTATAAGCAGAGAGTACAATGGACTGTTTCTGTGGCAAAGTAAAAGCTTCTAAAATGTCATCTATCTCCTTTCAGCTGTACTCTTTACACAGAAAAGCAAAACCCACATGTATACAGTCAAAAAAACATATCTATGTATAAACATCAGAAATAAATGTATGTAAATGTGTTTTGGGGTTCCATGAGTACATCTCTGCTGCCAATTTCTTCCCCAGGTAATAATTTTTTTTAGGATTTGAAGAAAATTTCTCTCTTAATTAAAATATTACTGCTTAACCATAGCAAGATTTCCTATGCTTGAACCTTCACTAGACAAATGTGGGCTCTTTTTTCTGTTTGAGTTTTTTTTTGCTTTGTATTTTTGTTTGTTTGTTTCGGTTTTGTTTTGCGTGGGGAGGTTTTTCTTGCTTTTTTTTTTTGGTTGTTTTTTTTGTTGGGGTTTTTTAATGTGTGTTTGTGTGTGTGTGACTCAAAAGCAATGGAGGAAACACCTGAACTTGACACAAACTTAGAAGCTGCAGGATAAAGAAAGAAAATCATCCTACTCTTCAACAGGCAGCTGTGGTGGGAACCCACTTCAGGGAATATGGATCTGATCTGCTATCCATATATGCCAGTTGTCAAATTCATAATTAAAGATGCATTGGTGCATAGATGATGATGATGATGGAGTACTATGTTTTATTATGGAGAACTTGTCCTTTCAGGCTTAAAGTATGATCTTAATCCATAAAACGTCTCTGTGGATCATACCATTGCTGAAAAGGACAGAAAAATTTGGTTTTGCCCACAGTTCTCTCTGTGTTCCAGGCTGTATACCAGCTGCTGTAAATGCTTGAACTTGCAAGGTGTCAAATCTTCAAAGAATTTTGTAGATTATTTAGATTTACACACATGATTAACACATTGAAGTAAATACTCTAGTGCCTTTAGGCTCAAGTGCACGGCATTTACAGTAACAAGCCCTGAGCAAGCTGGAGAAAGGCACTGGAAATTTATTTGTATTTCTTTGACCACTTGCCTAATGTAACTGCTTAAGGGCAGCCTCGAAAATTTACATCTCTTGTTAACTTACTCTACTTATTTACAGATACAGATATTTATTTTTTTAAAAAACCAAACAAATTCCAAAGTTAAAAGTTTATGTTTCTTTTCTCACTGTCAAACCATATTCACATTCTGAAAGGATTGTAACAGGGTCTCAGAAGCAAATCTGTAGTCCTTCTACTACTGACTGTCTGTCACTGAGCATTTACATTCATCATTTATTACTTTGACTGTTTTTAACAGCAAGCCAGTAAAATTTTGCTCTTTAAACCTATCCCTGCTTATGATTCTGATCTGCCATTTCACCTAGATTACTCTAAGGAGAAATTGTAACTATTGCTAGATTGAAATATATTATTTCAGCAATACATATCAGCTACAGTGGGCCAAAAGACAACACTAGGCAAAAAGTTTATAGGCAAAAAGCAAACAGAAATAGATATGCAAAACCTGATCTCTTCTTTAGAGGATTTAATAATATAACTGAAACAAATAATTGCCTATCCACGTATCTAAGAAGCCCATCTCTATTCTGAAGAGACCCAGATTGCTTTGTTAAAGAAACTTATGCAATTGCTGACGTGTGACTTTAGCCAATAGCTTCCTGCTGAATAAATGCTGAGGGCATTCTTGACATTCCTCGAGGGAGGTTCCTGGCCAAGCTTTGGCAGCTCTGTCCATCCCAGTTCTGTACTGAGTGCTGAGCTGCACCCATGCAGAAGCCAGCTCGTGTCAGCACACGCCGGAATTTCCAGACATATATGGATAACACTCATATGTGAACAGGGTGTTCCTCACCCCCACACACAAACCAGGACTGGAACGTGCTGAGGTCTCACGTCATAGATTCCCAATGAGTCAATCACATGAATCCAGTGCTTTAATTTGGTACCTACATCACCCAGGCAAGGTAGATGCCTTTCTCCTGTCTTTATGTTTGTTTTGTTTAGTTTTGTTCTAGTTTTTTTTTTTTTTTTTTTTTTTTTAATAGAGTGGAATTCCTTTGAATAAGATGGAACTTCAAAGTTTTGAGCATTTGATTTTTTTTTCTAAGCTTTCGACAGAAATACTCTGGATCTCCAATAAAGTTTATTTTTTCTCAGCAAACTGTCTAAAATTATTACTTGTGCTATTTCACAACTTTTGCTTTCTTCAAAATGCTTTACCTTTGCAAGTCTGATTTAAATGGAATCAGAAAAATAAAATAAGCATTGATTTTACACCTTCATCTCATATGTCTGTGGAATTCTACAGTTTTCACTAAATTCCTAAATAGTCATAAAGGTATATTTATGACTTCTTTTGGCTTAGAAAAGTGAACATTCCCATTCAGAGTCAGTGGTAAATTTTCTTTGAAGGGCAGAAGTATCAAATGTGCATGAAAAGCTCTTTATCAACTGAGCATTTTTGGCAGCCAGTTATAAATGTGTTGACACCCTTTTCTTCAACAAGTACTGACTACCCGTTTCTTTCATTCCTTCCCAAAAGTCCTTGCCTACTCTGAAAATGCACTCATGTTACTTTGTATTAGGAAGGACTCAAATAATAAAATACATCCCTCCTGCCCCTCTTTCATCTTTTGCTATCTCAGTGTTGTTTCCAGTCTTGTTTTGTTTGTTTATAAGACTTCCCTTGTTATTTATGCCCTTTTCCTACATTGCACTGACAGTATTTGTGCTGAAGTTCACTACCAATTCCTTGGTCCTCTTCCAGGGATTTACTTGCTTCTTAATTTTTTCCAACAGCAATTAGTATTTGCATTCACACTAGAGTATATATATAAATTGCTACTCCTCTTTTACATTGTCAAGAGATCCATGACCTCTTGTATTATGTTGCATATGAGGAATAGGCAGGACCAATAGTGTGGACTCTAAGTATGGAATAATACTGAATGTTACAAAATGGTCTGCTGCTGTAGGTGATTCCAGTCAAAATGTCAAGTAAAGAAAATAAAGTATCCCAGCATGGACCAAGCCTTGTCAAACTGGAGACATGCTACAAATACTAATTTTTCTCAAATGCATATCCTGGCATTATTTGCCTCAAGCCATTGTTTATATTCAGAACCATCCAGGTGCATTTATATGTTAGATAACAGAGAGTCTGGGGTTTACATAGCATATAAAAATTTGTAAATTACCCATGAAAATGTATCATCAACATGACCTGTTTCTTTCCCTGTGTTCTTTGTGAATGGATCATAAAGAGAGTCTATTAGTTTTGGTGAGAAGTAAAACAGAAATATAACAATAAGGTATATATAAAAGATGCTATGAGAAAGAGATACAAGTTTCACAGTTAAAACACCCAGAAACAATCCAAATGTCTTTGAAAAAATATGGCTTTACAATATTGAGCTTCTTGTTCCATCACAAAGTATTTAAGAATAGTAATTTAAATTAAAAATCTGAAAAAATCTACATATACAAGGGTTCAACAATAGATTAATCTGTCTATTTAGTCTTATTCAATAAATCCCCTCTTTTTTTTTTTTTTGTCTTTTTCTGAACTTCCACCAGCTCTACATTCTGAGTCAGAGATTTTTTTCTTGCTATATCTTTTAGTACTTAGTATTGTGGACCAATGGTTAAGATCAGGAGCCCCTAGGAAGACTAGCAGTACAATTAGTATTTTAAATACAGAAAGGCAAATAAAATAATGTTTTCCTTTGTTATATTTTATTTCCTTTTATCTAGTCATACCTATGCATTAATCTCTACAATGTCCAGGACAAATGTGTATAACAAAACATATACCAAGCTACTGAAAAGAGAAAGGCCTTTTCATGGTAGTGCTCACTTGTCTAAGGTAGGATAACGTGGATATCTAAGAAAGAGAGTGAAAACAGGATTAAACTAAACCCCTTGGATTAACATGGTAATTATAGGACATCCCTTGCTTTTTTGGTCTCTCTGTATTTCAACTAAATGGAGATGAACAAGTCCAAGCAGGGATTAAGTGAAACCCAGCAAAACATCCAACAACTGCTTTTGAACTACATACTGTTCTAGAAACTTGAAGCTTCCTTATTGGAAAATGCTAGGAATTGTTCCAAACAAGCTAATGTCCTGGTAATTGTATTTTCCATCATTATACCTCAGACTACATTTAAACTAAAAAGGTTCTCTGAAGCCAAAAAAACTATAACTTGCTGTTTACGCATTTTAAGTACTCTTATTTAAATAAAATTTCATCAAAATGTCCTATTTGATCAGATACAACTTTCAACATCAATCCTTTTTAGTGACAACTTTGGCCTGAGCAAAAACACCATCAGTTGCTGTCTCTCATTTCATTACCCAGTATAACTACTCTACTGTTTGTAATCTGTTACTATATCATGGGTGTTTCTAAATTGCTGTTTAGCTAACACATGTATTTCCTGTGTGTATCTTCTGGCTCAGCCAGAGGAGTTTCTTTGAATCTTTAACACATTTTGGTATTTTTACACTCCTGTCATGTTTGCTTGATGGCCATTCTTGCGAATATTCCCCAGAATGTTTCAGAGAATTTCACATTGTCAGATAGATGGCAAAGGTAGCAGAGAGACTCTCAAGTGAGCAGAGTTAACACAATAAACAAACATGGTAGCACTTCATCTCTCTTTGTGAGCATAATCAAAAAAGGATCAGTAAAACTGGCATGCAAAAGTGGTTAATGTGCTTTTCCTGTATGTTTTTTCTGCAGCAACGCTATCAAAACATTAAGGAAGAAAAATCCATGACGTTACAGGATCAGGATCTCCAGCCATTTGAAAACTTAAAACAGTTTTTAGAATAGTAAAACAGGAAGATGACGACACATGAGAGTGTAAACAACACAAAAACTGATGTGAAATGTTTTACCACCATATCAATCTGATTTAATTGTTACTCTATATCCTCCATATAAGCACAGTTGCCCACAGTTCAGTAGGGTACTACTGGTGCAAAACTAGGGCAGATCACCTTTGGCAGCAAATGGCTTTGTCCCCATCCCCCATGGCATTCTATGGGAAAGCTGACAATAGGTAACATGCTGATGGGAAGGTCTTGCAGGGGGTACTGAGGGGTGAACAATGAAAAGTTCCTGCAGGAGGTACCTTTCAACAATGAAATCCTTAGAGCAGAAATCCTCCTGCGTGATGAGAAGAAACTTCAAAGTTTTTTAAATAGTGGGAATGGTTTCACAGACACTGATTCATGGATCCACATAACACTTGCTATCAATGACCAAAAAAACCTCATACACACCTCAGAGCGCCTGTTCTTGTTAAGATACTGTTTTTAATTTTTACCTCTATCCATCTGCAGGAATTTATTCCTATACTTTTATTTTGGATTCTTCTGTGGCTGTGTACAAATTCGTCAGGAAACCTGTCTGCATGTCATTAGGCATCTTCCCAGGCTGCAGTGCCTGAGGCAAGCACACTAATAAGCTCATAATATATTATTTCATTCTAATACCAGACATTTTTAAAGAGCAAGATGAAAATACTCCTGTTAGATGTGAGCTGCCTTTCTAATACGATTTTGGAGAAAATAAATAGGCACATTTCTTTTGTAAGAGTTGCAATGAGACAGGAGAACTAGAGTGCTTCTTGGAGGGAAAAATATGTAGTAGAAAAACCTTGAGACATGTAGCCAGAACTAGAACTGTAGTTTAAGTAGATTTATTCCCAAGGTTGATGTGAATTTCATTTTTAAAAAATCTTAGATCATATGAAATTATTTCTTTTCAGCTTCGGAAAGGTAAAAAAAGGAAGCTTGTGCAAAAAAAGAGAAAAATTCAAATGGATCTGACTTCATTCTTAAATCAGTGTGTTCCTCAGTTTGGCAGATCACAGAGTAACTTAGGAATTGTGTAATATAAGTTTGACTCCAAATCCATGCAAAATGCAGGGTGGCCACTAAATTTTTAAACAAGTCTTAACACAAGATGTTTAGGCTTAGACATATATTTCTTTCTTTCACTGATCCTTAAAAGATGTTTTTTTAATTACTTGTATGTAGATAGGTGAATAGTAAAACATTTGTGAAAAAAAAAATTAAATCCTCTTATTGATTCTAAATAATTGTAATTATTGATTCTAAATAAGCATGATCACCTATGTTTTATACAAAGTATATAGAAACTACTTTCTTGTTCCAGAAACATCTCTGATTATTATGAAGGTCACATAAAAGCAGAGAAAAGATTTCCATACATCATAGTTCCATTCCTCAAATCTTCATCTTCTACAGATCACTTAGTCAATTGAACCAGATACTGCAGAGTGCCAAACAATGGACAACTCTGTGAATAGGGGATGTTTCTCATGTCATAATCTATCCTCTCTGGCATTTACATTCAGTTAATGGAATGTGGAGTACCAGTCATCCCTAATAACTAATTGAGACTTAAGATCTCTTAAATTTAGTGTTTCAAGGAATATAAAGGCCAGCTGAAGCAAGGATCAACTTGGAAACAGGACAGACTTTCTGAAGAGCAAACACAACTGGCCACAGTTCTAACCATCAGGTGGAGTCTTCCATGTAAGAGGTCCTGCCCTTGTGAAAGACAGATTATGATTCAACTGCAGGTTTTGGGGCTTAATGCAGAAATGGCTGGGTGAAATTGTGTGGCCTAAGTTATGCAGGAGGTCAGACATCCTGTCCAGAACAGACTCTTCTGAGAAGGAAATTTATAAAAATAGAACTATGTAACCCAGTGAGTGTACCAAGAATTTATTTAGGCCTTGGGTTCAAAATTCTAATGTACTTTTCCCCCACAGATTCCTAAAGCCATTTATAACAGAGCAGATTCTCATGACTACTTATATTTATAGTTTTTCTCCCTGGTTGTCACTGGTCACATTTTTAGGCTTTGCATTGCATTTTAAATAACCTGAGTCATTTCATGTTCGTGTTTACCACTCTAGTCCTTATTTTATGAGGTTTTTCCATGAGTCTGAAATGATAAATGTCCTTTCTTCCTCTCTGCTGAAAAGTCACAACCACAAGTCATCCATCACAGCTCAAATTTGTCCCTTAAAATTTTATCAGATCACTCACAGAAGAGATAATTCCAAGATAGAAGTTAAAGCTCAATTTTTCTTTAGTTCTCAGAGGAGATGAAAAGACCTGGCCTTTCTTCCAAAAAATTATTGCCACTTTTTTCTTCAAATTCTGCATAGAAAACTAACTAAAAAAATATATTTTCATTCCTGGCAACACAAGCACTTGCAGCTCCTTTTAGGGTTTTTTGTATGCTTTTTATACTGGAAGGAAGGGAGCTGAGAGGGAAAAGGGTATGTTGTGGTTGTGTCCATCATCTGTCTCTCTCTCATACACAGTGCACTAGTTTCAAGCTTAAAAAAATAAACACTTCATTCACAAAGTGCAAGAAACTAATATCAAGCACTGTGTCCAGAAACTTTCTTTGAAGAACTCAGTACACTCAGCTCTATGTTGTATACTATCCTTCATTTTACTCTGAATGATGAACAGTCTCCAACCTGACTGAGATGTATCATTTACAGCATCACTCTTCCCATGTGTAATAGACCCCTTCATCCAGCTTTCTGAAGATATTCCATACATGCTATATATGTAATACATAGCTAACATAGCTACATCCATGCTACCTGGCCAGCAGTTGGCTGCAGTGCTGGGACCTCAGTGAAGCACATGTGCCTTCAGCTTCCCTGTACTTTGGCAGGGCTGTGGCACTCACTCCCAGCATGGTGAATACATGAGTAAGGTTTGCAGTTCAATCTTTTGGTTTCTACGTCTTCATATTAAGTTATTAGTTTTAAAGGCAACATATTACAGAGGGAAAAATAAAGTGATGTGTGGAATTGGCAGTAGAGATTTTTCTCAAATGTTTGTGAGGATCCCATTTCTCACAGATGTTACTGCCAAGAAAGAGACTCTATTTTTTTTTTAAAGAAAATAAGGATTGTTAGCAATAATTTTCTGCCTAAAGTATTTCCCCATTCAAATGCCAACCTTACTGTAAAACAAGAAAGACTTATTCAAAAATATTTATTATTTCAAGTGGGAGAAGAAGGTAAATAGGCTTAATATATGGAACTGAAAAAATTAATCCAACAGCTGTAGAGGTAACTACAAAACTATCTTGCAAAAGACCTTGGAGGAGCAGAAGGAAGGATGGAAGGAAGGAGAGAGAGACCAGACACCTTTCCAAGGAAAGAGTCTGTTGCCTTTAATTGTCAGCTGCAAAAATGAGAAATTACAAAGCTGTGTGTCCAAGATTGAAGCCTGAGCCTTTATTAAGCAGGCAATCTTATATTAACGTACTCTCAGAGACCCATAAATGGCTGAATCACGCCTACCCTGTTTTGTGTATTCTTTCATAGTCTTTCTTTTTAACTGATAGGCAGAAAAAGTGTTTCCTTAAGGAAAGATCAGGCAGGATGGTGGGTCATAAATTTTTATTCCTCTGACTGCTGTTTAGGGCATTAATAAACAAGAACTGTGAGTACTTATATACGTTTGAGGAAGAAGTCCTCTGCTGCAACTACTGACGAGACCTGCTGACAGTGAAACTGATGCAGGGCACTGTGCAGGCCCTGGCATTAGGAACAGGAGGGAAGCACTCAGCAGAGCCTGCTTTCAGTAAGTTGAAAGGATAAAGCAGGTTTCCTCCTGACTGAACAACTGTCAGTGATCACACAAAGTGAAAGGAAGTCAGAAACCAGAGCAGCATGACCTGTTGGGATTAACTACAAAAGCTAATTTAGAAGCCCCTGCTGCTGCCAAAATTATGAGGACAAAGAATTTGGCTTAAAGACACTTTCTTTCTCTTCCTTTGTAACTGAATAACTCCAAGGTGATGCAGAACATAAATCTGCTAGAAAAATATGGAAGCCAGCAGTTTGTTTTTCATATACAGATCTGATACAATTACTGGTAGCAGAGATGAAATTGAGGTAGAAACTATGAATCCCTAGGCAAATCTCCTGAAAATTTAGCGTGTGTTTTGGGAGTGAAGGTTTTGGTTGGACTTTCCACTAATGGGCAGACAGAATGTGCTAAGTCTGAGTCCAATTCCATGTTTTTCTTTGTTTTCATTGTTATGATAGTCATGGCTACTGCTGCAAAATTAGGCCATTAAAAAAAAGGCAAGCAGCCCATGCCAAATGGTTCCCATTTGAGCTAAACTCCTTGGGCTCAGCAATAGACAGAAAGGTACCTATTTACAACATGTGTTTTCTGCTTATTTCTGCCCTTGACTTGTTTTGGATGATACAGTGAGTTGACAGATGAAATTTCCTTCCTAGGGAAAAAGGCTGATATTTTCCAAACTATTTTCATCCCAAATTGGCATTTTCAGAGACCAATATGTTTAGGAAAAAAATCAGTTCAGAAATGTCAAAATATTTTTTTTAAATCAAACCCAAATATTCAACGTTTCCCAAACTCTTTTAAGTTTGCTCACACATAAACTGGAGTCATGTTGCCTTCCTAGGGAGTGCCAAGGGCATTATATGGATAATTATACCTATGCAGTAAGTGTCTCATCAGATTTTGAGCTAATGGAAAGCTGCTCAGAAATCAGAATCAGTATTTGTCTCACACCTGTGCTATATATGCAAAGAACTGGCCAGGATTTATATCCTGGACCAGCACTGTGAGATCCTCACAATGTGAAAATCCCAAAGCAACGTAGCAACCATATTGTGGCACAGAACCCACAAATCCTTGACTACTCTTCTCAACCAAACAGCTAAAAAATTCTGTAACTTTCATCTGTTGCTGCAAAGCATCAATGACTCACAAGACAAAATCACAATCAACCTGGTCAACTTCACCATAGACCTACTCATATAAGTTACACCAGCACTTGCAGAGCTAAAAAGTAGGAATTAAATGGTCTCTTGGGATCTGTGGAAATGAGGGATGGTATTATTCAGAGGGGGGAAAAGCAGAAATATTCAGATTTTGTCTCCAGAAGAATTTATGGTATTTTCTAGAGGCTTCACACGTCCTTTAGTCTGAGCTATTCTTTTAGGAACATTAACTGTTATGTTTTGACTAAAACATGAAGAATGTTCTTTTCTTGCTCATTTCCCCACCTTTTAAAAGAAAGTGCATTTTGTAAGGGCAGTGTTCTCATAAGAGCATTTAAATGAAAGAGAAGTATGACTATGTTGTCTTGCAAACTTCATTAAATTGTGCCTAGAACTCATTTGCTTTGTTGACTCAAATAATGGAATCAATTCTTGCTGTAGGGATTCTTTATATGTCCCAGAGCATTCATAACTCACTGAGTTCAGCCACCTACAAGTGTTTAATTACAGACTGTCTGTTTCATATAAAAAAATGTGTGCCAGCAGTCTTTTGGCATAGTAAGGTATGAGCTTTGTAGATCTGCTCATGAGCACCAGCAGCAGAAATGGGGAAAATTACTTCCCCACAGTTACTTGAATATCTACGATTCTGGATTTTGGAATGATTAGGTATTTTATCCTGGAACTGTACTAAATTTTGCATTGAAATATATTGTTTTCCCTACTTCTCTAGCCAGAAATGTATGTACACTTAAGAATAAAATATAAAAATTAAACTCACAAGACAGCATTGCCCAAGATATGAGCTCAAACTTTGTCTAGAAAGAGAGAGAACCTAGGTTTTGAAAATACAGATCATCAATATGCTACTATGTGAAGATGCATCTCACAATTCATAGGCTAGACCTGTAAAAATGTCCTGCATTATTTCATCCCTGAACTGACTATTTTGAATATTTGAATTGACTAGAGGATGGAGGTTTCTTAATGTCCACATTTCTAAACTGGTTTTTTTCCATCATAGATTTCTGCACAAAATCTTGTCTTGTGGTAAAATGCTGAATTTCTCTGATAGAGTGCTTTTAAAGCTAAACCTAAAGATTTGAGTTGAAAAAGACAGATTTTTTTTTTTTCTTTTGTCTTTTCCCTTTTTTTTCCCCCTTGACATTTGGAAATGCCATTATCTTAAGTCCTGTGGTTTTTTATACAATACCTTACCTCTCCTGTCTCTGCCTTTGAGACTCACGGCTGCAGCGGCTGTACAAAGCAAAATTTCCTTTGAATGTCCATTTCTGAGGAAAAAATTCTGCTATTCTTAACTGCTGAAGTTTGAGTCCCCAGTGTACCATATAGAAACCTCAGCCTCCTCTACGTGAGACGCCGCTGCCCCACCGCAGTGAAGGACCCTGTGTAATCCTTTGTTGGCAAACATTAGATAGACCAAGATGTGAGGACCTACTCTGGAGAGTGATGTTGTCTTACCTCTGTCTGGAAGACAGAATACAAAATTGAATTAGGCAGGACATAAAGAAAAAAGGCCAAGTTGTTTCGATACTTGAGGACTAGGTGAGCAAGATTTTTGTACTGCAAGTGGAAGTTTAATTGGAAAGGTGAGGAGAGGAGAAGGGCTTCCCAAAGCTACAAGGGCAAGCACAGTGAGTCTGAGTGAGGCCCCGCCAAGAAGGTGCCATTTTCACCATCTCCCCTTTCAGCACATGTCACCATGTTGTCAGTCAATGGGAACATTTGCATTTTGGGCTCCCAGATCCTGCTCCTCACTGACCGTGACGGGCCCTGTCGTGCCTGCAAGAGGTGTTGGCAGGGAGGCCAAATGTCCAGGGGGCCCAGAGGCAGCAGGAGCTTTGGAGAAGGCCCTGCTTCACTGCTGTGGGGATGTCCCAGGGGAAGGGACAGCCCCTGGTCTCCCAGTGCTCCCCTTTCACTTTCTTCCAGCAGCTGGGTGCCCATGAAGTGCTGAGCTGCACAAAAACCCTTGGGTGGCAGTGTCTGACCGCAGGGCTGTGGGTGGCATGTGCTGGGGCACCGGGCTGAGGCAGCCAGTGTCCCCTCCATGGCCCCTGCCAGAAATGCAGGAAAGTTCTCGCAGCAAGCAGGGAGTTATGCAGTTTCACACCTAAGCCCTGAGCCAAAAGGGTGGAAGTGGCATTTTCAGGTTCTCACCATCCAACCAGCTGGAAGGCCAAGGGTCCTCTGTGAGAGAGGCCGAGGGTGAGATATTCCCCTCTGGCAGCTCCCGCTGTGGGCCCGGTTTGCTCCTCTCTAGGCTGTGCTCCAAGGTACCTTGAAGTACACAAGTCCTTGAAGCGTGAGCTCATTTGTTAGCATTTCCACTTCTGGGGAAAAAAGGTCATAAGAAGAGATCATTAAATGTGCAGTGTTAATACAGCATGGCCTCTAACACAACATGCGTTTTGCAGTGTTATCATATCCAGGAAAACAGCAGCTTCAAAATACCACCCAGAAACTCTTGTTTGGAAAGGATAACTCATAGCATCACAGCCCAAATGGATTTGCCAAACAATACTTTACCCTACCTCCAGGACACCAAATGTATCCCTTTAAGCAACAATCCACTAGGCAGCATGGTGACTGCTTCTGCAATGGGTTTGCTTTACAGAGGTCAGGAACACAAAAAAAGCCCTACACATATTAATGCTTGGAGAGAAAGATGGGGGGTTTTCCATATGAAATCAGTCTGGTGATAATTTGTTAGTAAGCCTCAAAAATACCCAAAATCAATATAATGAATAGTTGTGAGGTCAAAGGAAATTAATGAAAATTTAGAAGTTTTGGATTAATACTTTAAGAACAAAAATAAATGAGACATAAGCATGTAATAGAAATCTCACTGAGAAAACAAATTACAAAGCAAGGTATATACCCATACATTAAAAAAAACAAAGGGAATGCCCTGGTTTCTATCTTGCTTTTTCAGACTGTCCTCATCTGCAGTCTTTCATATAGCAGGGTATGTGGAATAACTTCCTTCAGTATCTGGAAAGAGGGAAAGGGAGGGAAGAGCTCTTCTTTGTTCCCCTGAGCCAGTCACAAAGAAATGTCACCTCTTCACATCTGAAAGCCCTGCATCAACACACTCTGCATACCAAAACACAGCTATCCAAGCCTGGCCCATCAGACTTCTGACACAGCATACATCCAAGTCAGGTCTTGTCATAATTATAATCACAGTATCTACTGACATTCTGACTGTGTGCAAGGCTATGCATGTGCACACATCCTGATCTGAAGAGAATGATATGCCTGACATAGCCCTGCAACAAATGTATGCATTTTGTTTGCCAGGAACTCTTGGTGGGAGACAGAGGAATAAGTCATGGAAGAAGTTTGCTTTTGTAATGTTTTTCTTCTTTTCTTTCTTCCCAGAGATGCATTTTGTACTCTGCATGCATCTTTCAGTACTCATCCTTGGACTCCTGGAAACAAAAATCTAGAATGTCAAAACTTGATAAGGGATTTAAACAAACAAAAAAACCCCACACACAAACTCTATGGAAAATAGATACTTCAAATATATGTAGCAGATACACATTTTATACACATACATTAGTAGGTGTATATATATCTGTCACATATGAGAATATATGTGTATACATGAAGACATGATATTTAAAATGTGCATACACCAAGGTGAAAATCCTCCAAAATCACACCAAAGGGATAGTCTTGGTCAGAGAGGGAGTAGATTGGTTTTGCCTTTTAATACTTCACCATCTAAACTCAGGGGATAATAGTAAGCAAATGTAATTTTGGAGTTTAGTCATCTAAGACTCTTACAAGAAGTTTGACTCTTGATATATATTGGGGGGTGCTTGTCCATGTAAACTTCTAGGAATTACATATATGTGAGCTTGCACCTGGAATGAATCTCTTCTAGGTATAATTAAAAATGTTTTTACAGATCAGCAGGTCCTAAAGCAGAACTCACTGGTTTTTTTCCCTTTGACTTCCTTTACTCTGATGGATCTTAATGACCATGTTTAGCATCTGATAACCTAAAAGGGCATTGCTTAGCATAAGGGTGAAATCATGTTATTTGTGCTTTGATGGCTATTACTGATTCTCATATGGGAACAAAACATTCTGTGCAGAGAACTCATAAATTTATGTCTCTTTTATTTATAACCTGTTCACTTCTAGGACATAGGACATTCAGATTTACGGGGAACAGGAAAGAGAGGGTTGTAGTTGTTACTCCTGTTCCTAGCCAGAAATGAGGGTGCTTGCAGATTTAATGGTGCTAACCAACCAAAGAATATTTTTTCCCTAATATTTTTATATCTGTTCTCAAAAAGAGCTACATTTTAAATCACCTTCAGCTCATGAGCACATAGGATAAGGAGATTTATCACACTACAACTTTCTGAGTCTGGAAAGTCTTATAAATGCCTAATCACAGTTTTGTGTACTCAATAATGCAGAAAAGTCCAAATTTAAGGTGTAGCAGTTGAAATGCTGCTATATGCATATGAGGGGTTATAACTGGTCTCAGCAGTTATATGGCACAGAAACAATAAGGTGCTGAGCTGGTTGCAAGGACTCCCACAACTGGCACAGCATCAGCACTCTCTTCAGCATTCTGCACCCACACCAGTAGGCTGGGTTTGGGCAAGACCCACTCCCAGTAGGCTGGGAGTGAATAACCAGGACAGCTGACCCAAACTGAGCAAAGGGATATTCCATACTAGATGACATCTGCTCAGATATAAAACAAAGGAGGAAGCATGGCCATACATTATGTATGATATTTGTCTTCCATTTTAACCACTGCTTCCTGGGAAGTGACTGGATACTGCTTGACGATGGAAAGCAGAGAATAAAGGATTTTGCTTTTTTATCTTCGTTGTGCATGGACAAAATTTGCTTTTGCTTTATTGAACTGTCTTTTTCTTGATCCATGAGGTTTTTTCCATCTTATTTTCATCCTCTCCCTGTCCTGTTGAGGAGGGGAATGATAGAGTGACTTGTTAGGCAACTGGTGTCCAGCCAAGGTCAACCCACCACACATGAACATGGATAAGTTCCAGCAGCATGGAATTATAGCCATCCTTAGTGCTGTGTATAACATTACTTGTTAATATGAGCCACAGTACTGACAACTTCCTGGAAACCTTAGCAATGCAGAGGTTTGAAAGAAATTGAATGACCTGTAGTTCATAAACAACACAGGCTGAATAAACTGCTTCTAAAGGCATCAGAAACTCTTGCTCATAGATTTATCCTTCACTTCTAAAACTAACAGTGCTAAAAAGTGGCATGACTAAAAAGCCAGTGCAGCAATAAAAATTCCAGTTTGACTCTAGGGATAGCTTCAGAGACATTGTGGTTAGCATTTTCTCCATTATTTGCAAGCTGCCAAAGAGGAATGTTCTTTATTCTGGATTGACTTTGGGAAACCTATTAAGATTTTTAATTGCATTCAAAAATATATTTATGTTTTGAAATCTAGTCTGCAGGAAGTTTAACCTTCATTAAGGTCTCTGAGTGTGGCTGAGACTTATGTATTAGGAGGTGCTTAACTTGTCTCTGCCCAGTAAAAGTACAAGGAATAATGCCAGTTCAGGGAATGAATAGAGCAGAAGGGAAGGGGGGGAACACAAGTTATGAGCTGCTTTGGTCTTCATACTCAGGAAGTCCTTACCAACTTCCATTGCCTCATCTCATCTCTTCTATTAGAAGGCCTTTATAAATTACAGGAATAAGTCACCCATCGCAAATAACTTCACAACAGAGAGCAACCAAATGGGACTGAGACAGGATAGGAAACTCCCTTTTCCTACTGCAGATAGTTCTGAGCTGCTTGCATTTTTTCCTCTCGGGTAAGGATGACAGTCAAAAATCTCAATAATTTCCACAAACTGAAAATCCAAAAAATGTGTGAGCTTAGTGCAAATGGAGCATTTCATTTCAATGCTTTAATTACATCTTATTACCATGCTGATCTTTATTAATTTTGTATCTAAATTTGCTAATATTTCAAATATTTTACTTCTGTAAAAAAAATCCTTGACAAAACCAAAAGCTTTCTAATTCAAGAGGTTGAGACATAAAAATTAATAATTAAAGAGCAAAGGGAAATGTAGGGATTCTTTTCTTAGCCATCAGTCTGAGCCATAACTCAAGTTTATAACAAACACTCTGTATTTTGGTGTGATGGCTCTTTGGTGACCAACTCTTTTTCCTATCTGCTTGACTGCAGCAAAATTTGGATCAGGCCTAGAAAGAAGAAGAAGGCTTCACTCATGTACTAATAAGTCAATGGAACATCAAGGAGAAATATTAATTTTTTTAGCCAAGAACGGTGGAGCTGATCACAAATAGAGTGTATCCTTTGGCAATAAAAATTTTCCTCTAGTCAATTCCATGATTAAGCCAAAGCCACTGCTTTGTTCCTCCACCTGTCTCAGTGAGTCAGAAATGGTTTCCTCTTGTTTTCCCTTCAAATCAGATGCCAATGCCCTGCCTGGACTGCAGAGGCACAGGTGGCGTGCCCACATTTGTGAATTGCTTAGCCCTTGCAATCTTGGCAGCCTGTCTGAGCTCTGGCAAGCATTTTTACTGAATGAGATAGCAAACAGAGGGGGAAATACACTTTTCATGCTGCTCATAGTTTTTTTTACTCTAAAAATAAGGAGGTTGAAAAATCTCATCAGCATAATCTATAATCTGTTTGTAACTGTGACAAACTAAAATTCAAAGGTTTGTTTGTTAACAGAAGTACTGAAATGTTTTAGAGTTTAATAGAATTCTAAAAGTTGCAGATGAGATATATATGTGTGAGCCAAATTTTCACATTCATGTTGTAATGCTACTCCAAACACTTCACAAGCATAGGTAACTTTGTACCTGTGAGTTATGCTGCTGTATTAGAGACATCTTTCATTTACTGTATACATTTTAGCTTATCTCCTAACTGCATTTCACACCAAATTCTCACTATTAAAGCACAAAATTGATGGGTTTTGCTGAAAGTTCTTCCAAAGCCAATATGAGTATGAACAACATGAAGAGGTGCCATCTATACAAGTGTCATGTCAGCCCAGGCACTGTGCTTCCCACCTAATCACAATGGGAAAGAATCTGTATGACTCAGAAGTAGGAAAAGGAAAATAAGCATCAGACCTCTGGACTGAGTAGTCAGCTTGCCAGTGAGGAGAGCTGTCAGAACCAGTGAATTCTCCTCTGCCTTATTTGATGGACTGTAGAACTGTGATTTCTGTCCCTATGGCATCCATCTCCACCAGAGAAAGGGAGTTCTGATTATCATTGTTTCAGTGATGGCAACAGATTCAGACACTTTGAGGCATGGAGTTGCTAACACATCCCTAAGAACATCAGTAAACAAATCAACCCCCAAACCCAGAAGAGTATGCATGTGCCCACAGTGTGTGTGCATGAACTTCAGACTGACTCGTCTCATGCCATACTGATGAGCAATATATTCTGGCCGTCCTTTTCCCATGCAGGCTTAGCATAGCTGATTTGTGTACTCAGCACTGAAACCTACACTTTTCCCAGGACCCATCAGGTCAGATTGCCCAGAACCTATTGCTGCTTTGATGGCTCTCATCCTGCTTTCAATTGATGTGGCAGTGCCTGAATACATATGACCAAAAGCTTGATATAAAATTCATTTGTCTAAACACCACCTATTTATGTTTGATGGCCTGAACAATTATTAATCCTGATTGGAAATATAAGTCATTGTGTCTGCAGTATCCTGTCACAGCAGCCCCGTTAGCTCCCCTGAGGCCAAATTCTCTGACAATGCACATAGTGTCCGGTTCTTTCTGCACACAGTATCGTGCCCTAGCTGAAATCCCAGGGAGGAAACCTCTTTTTCTGTATGCTCACTAGTGTGAATGATCCCCAGGAATTTTCCTGGTCTGCCAGTGTATATCCAATAGGACAGGAGACAGACCCTGTGTGCAATAATTTTCCACGCTCTCAAAAATGTTCAAAAATGCCTTGGCACATGCACACCTCATCTATGGTGGGCACAACCTGTATCCTTCCTGCTATAGCATGAGCTCCCACACTAGTCCTGCATCTGGGTAGAGCCCTGAAGGAACTGGAGCTTTCTGTAACCTATAAAAAGAGTGGAAAGCTCCAGAGCAGCAGCAGGCCTGCTCTTTGTGTAAAAAAAGTGATACATTCCTCCTCCCTTCCTGCTTCCCTCCCTTAGAGTAGACTCTGCTGCATCACTGCCAATGAAATGCAAGTTCTAGGCTGTTAGATGACCTAATCTGCCTAGCACACCATCACATACAAAATCCAGAAGAGCAGGCACCCTGTTGCATGGATGGCTGGCACCACCCCCTCCACCCAAAGCTATGTTGTCAGCGGGTATTCCACACAGCCCCACGAGCCAGCCTGTGCACAGCACGGTGAAGTACAGTGGTACTGGACCAGCCACCACCAGGGACTGCTGTGGGAGAGCCAGGCCCTGCTAGATTCCCAGTGCTCATGGCCCCACGGCTCCTCTGTCCCCCTGTGCCACCCATCCACAATACTGTGATGGGGTAGGGGAGCCCCATGGCAAATATCCCCCCTCCCCACCCCCAGACACACAGCTATGTCTCTTTCCCAGGCCAGGAAATGGCTGGCAAAACCAGGGGAGACAGTTCAGACACACGCAGTTCAGGTGTGGTGGAAAAGCATGGTTTGGTTTCTATTGACAAATATCCCAGGACTGTTGAGTATTTACTTGATATGATGTGGTGGGAGGCTTCTAGGCAGCCATGAACCTCAAATGTTGATCTGCACAGAACTGAGCACATGAGAGGTTAGTTGCAGGGCAAAAAAACGAACGTGCTATCAGTTGATTATTTTGCCTTTCATATGCATTCTTCTGCAATGCCACCTTTCCTCTGTTTCCTGTGAAGCAATAAAAGGATTATAATCTTCTGTAAAAGATACGATTATGGAGAATCCAGAAAACCCTTTAGTCATAGAGTAAGCTAAATTTCCTTAAGGTCAGAATGGAAATGCCTATAGATTTTTTATTTATTTTTTTTCTATATGCATCATACACTCATTTGCTAATTTTGCTTACATTTCCTCTGCACAAAATTAAAACAAGTAAATTCCTAAAAGACAATAATGAATCAACCAGAAGAACCACAAATATGGTTTTAACTCTCCTAGTGTTTTCAGTCTAGCGTTAGCAAAAAGTGGTAAAATATTATATCCAGAATATTTTGGATATCTTGCCCTGTGAAAATTATTATTATTAGTCAGAACTGCCCACTACATAAAATAAAGCAATTTTAAGCTCAGTTTATAGAGAGGTTGAAGATTGCCATTGTTTTTTTGGTTTTGTGATTTCTTTGGAGGTTTTAGTGTTTGGATTTTTTCTTTGGTTTTGTTTTTCCCATTTATGAAACAAAATATCCTGCTTGGTGAACTGGTTTGATGATGGAATTGCTCCTGAAAGTTATTTGTCAGTGAAAGGAGTAATGAGAACATAATAGCTAATCCCTGAAAAGTTCAGTTGGATTAAAAACAATTTGAATGTTTTTTTGGAACAAAAAAAAGAGCTATTTGCAGATGGTCCTCATTAGAAACACTGGTGGCAAGAGTTATTTCACAGCTCTAATAGAATGTCTAGTCAATATCCCCTAGGCCTTAATATTTTCAGTTTCAGAGATTAACATTCTTGTAGAATTCTGCTTGCATTGAAGAAATATACTCACCATGCACACATATAGAGATACATATATACACATATATACACATATAATCCCTTTAATGCAAGCTGATAACTATTTATAGTAATATATTTACATATATTTATATTAAAGAAAAAAAATTAAATGGATATGATGTTGAGAAGCCTACTGCTTCAGTTTAATTTTTCTTCTTTTGAACCTGAAACTAAAGCTAAGAAGGTTAGCAATTGATTTTATGCTATACTGGCAGTGTCAATTTCACATTATCATTGCAAAACCAATTTCCTGCTATGAGGAAAATGGATGTACCCTGGAGAACACATCAACTTCCATGTCACCCTAATGCCTTGACTTTAGCTATGGTACCACACACAGGCAGATAGATATATAGCTATCCAGCCTGCATATATTATCTGATTGGCATGTTCACTTGCTCCTTGACTGCCATAAATGAGTGGCTGTGCAGGTGCCATTAGCACATGCATCTTTTTCTGAATGCACCATTGTAGGAGTAGCTGAAAAGCTGTTTGTACTACACAGTCAGAAAGTTGGCAGCAGGACTGGGTGAAAAATGGCAAGTATGTTTCAAGAAAAAAATAAAAAACTTAATGTTTACTCAACATTTTTTTAATCAAATACTTTTTAGGTTTTGATTTTACAATTATTGTATTTTATTCTTCTTACCTTTCTTCCTTTGACACTTTTTTTTCCTACTCATTTGATTTCCTGCCCTTTGTTTTTAATGACCAAGTAGAAAAGAATTTCGAAAAAAAGGAACTGAATGAATGAGAGGGAGGAGGAAACAATAGCTATGAAACTGTAACACTTTTAGTGAGTTAATTTAATAGAGGTATCTTTGTCTACCTGTCTTAAGATAATAAATATTCCAGTAGGTGAAGCTCAACTTGATAAAACATATTTGGCTTGCTCAGCTTGTTTAGCTGGGTATAGATTTTGACCCTATCCTTTTTCTCTCTTAAAAATGGAATTGTGCCTTGTTAGATAACACTGTAAAAAATTACTGCTTCCTTTTGTTTCATTTGTTGGGTGTTTGCAATTTATGACATGAATCAGCAGATACATATGTTTCATGCATATGTATAACACTTTTGAAAAATTGGCAAGAGTAATCTTTGAGTTAGAAAGGAAAAGAAATAAAAATTTTATGTTTACAAATCTGGGCTTAAGCTTTTCCTCCATCTCAAGATTCATGTGTTTGCTTTCCATTTTAGCAGCTGCTGGAAGCACTCTTCAATAGGAACCAAATAAATCCATACCACCTGTCTGTCTGAAATGGAGGCCAAATCATTCTGTTATTCTATCTCAACATTTAAGAAGCAATAAAGCATCTCAACCTCAATTTTCATGCCATGAAAAAAACAAACCAGAAGGGGAATAATAAGATCTTTGTTAGGCAATTTACAGGCATGTGACTTGGAATTACAGTAAAATCTTCATCATTGCTCCAAAAATTCTTTGCAATCTGAAGTGCAGTGTCTTCCTCTTCAAATTTGGTAAATGCTGATATGTTACTGCTTGAATTTAATGCTAACCTATATCTATATTACTGCAAGTTACAATTTTAGGTCTTTTGATATATATCTTCTCCCTCTGTTATGTCTCATGTCAAGGTGGCTTTGCAGAAACTTACAGATTTGTGAGTATATAAACAGTTATCTGAGAAAACCATCAAGATTCTTCCAGAAGCACATGCTGCTTTTATCCCTATAGACTCAAAAGTTATTCTGTTCTAAACTCTGCAGGTCTCCCACACAATTTTCATAAATAAAAGCAAACTTTGAATCCCTGCCTTTAGTCCTAAATCCCAAGGTAAGGATTGACTGGAATATACTGGAACAGATCTTTAGGTTTGGATGAAATGCTAGTCTTAGGTCATTGCCATGCCTTTCAAGCACTCAAAAAAACTACTGTAATATGTTATTTTGGTACTGGGCCATGCAAACCTTGCCCAAATTTTGAGTGCAGGAGCTGTCAGCAAAGAACTGTATAGTTGTAGGCAGGAGGTGCTTCAGTGCACTTCAAATGAAACTTGTCCCCTCATTTCGCTTCAAATCAGCTGATTAGAAAAAATGCATTATTGTGCCAAGATGAAAATACATAAGCCAAACTAATAATTTGTTTTTCCAGTGAGAGTTTCATACAATCTATTAAATAAAGTATCCAGAGCAGTTATCAACACATTCACTGGGGTGTTAATGGAGATATGGTAAAGCAGTGTATGACAGCCAAGGGACAGAGTGCACTTCTTACTCACTCTCTCCAGCCATGAAATCAGTAACTCAGATCATTTGTCTTAGTCATCTGCTATTACTTTGGGGTGAATCAGTGCGTGGACGTTTAAGGACATCCCAAGCAGATTTGTTCATTTAACAGGGAAAAAAACAAAACAAAAATAACAACTGTTTTATTTGAAAGCCAGGACTGAGAGAGATTTAGTTTAGCTAAAGCAATATTTGACATTAGTTCAAGTTGGGCAGGAGTTCAGCCAGAAGTTATCATATGATTGGGTTTTGGGGTTTCTAGTTTTTTGGAAGTCTGTGTGAAATGATCTAGTAGTGGTCTAAGTCCAAATTCCGAAACATAAGTGCCTCCCTTCCTCCCAAAACCCCACAATTTGCAACACTGTTAAGAGTCTCTAAATAGAAGGAAAGTCATACAAGCCCTAGTCTGCTCCAGGTCTGCTGTGCACGTCTGAAATAAGGAGACTGGGGACATGAAATGACATCATTACCTCTGATCTCTTGACAATCCCTCATTAGGAAAAAAAAAAAAAACCTCTGAGAAAAAAAAAACAAGAAAATAACTACTAACCACACAAACTACTCTGTTAAGGTGATTGTCTTTACTCTATAGATGTCAGCAAGCACTTATTGCATTGTCACACTGTTGTTGAGCCTGGCTTAGAGTCAGCAGGATCTGCAAAGTTAGGCTGAAACAACTTACTATGACTTCTTTTAGAGCTTTGAAAAGCATGCGCCCTTGAGCTTTGACAAAGTTGACTTTTCAGTTATTTGCCTTCTAGGAAGTTTAAAATAAAATATATTAAAAAATACAGAGGTTGAGAAGAAAATACAACGAAAAACACTGCCATATTTAAAATACATGGAGTTTTCCACTTTTAAGGAAAGTTTTTTATGTCTATCACTCTAAGCTTCACTGCAACCCATGAAACACATTTAGACTGCATTTAAAGTAAATATCCCATGAAATTGTTTCAATAGGAAAGGGAATAGTTCAAAGTAAAGGAAAAGCTTTCACTAATCTCATACATGTAATGCTGTCTTTAACTATACAATTTGCCCATTCCTGTCAGAATTTTTCAGAAAGTATTTCTTAGAGAACTGTAATTAAGAAGGTAATTTTCTCAGTAGTATTGTTGTTGGCCTCCTCAGTAAACAAGTTCTATTTCTAAGAGTACAAAATGATTAATTCAGCACTTAAAAATATTTGCAAACCAAATTCCACTAGTCTAAAAAGTAATGCAAAGTGCATGAAGACATGGGATATTTTCTTTGTGAACACCAGTAATAACACAGCAATAATGATTATATACCATTTCTCCATTTGTTAGTTGAATTGTTTTATCTCTCTTCCTCTGCCTTCTTCTACATCTCTCCTCCATCTTTCCAAATGAAATTTTGGACTAAAAATTATGCTTGTCATTCAGGGTTTCAATTGAAAATGAAATTTCAAGCTCCAAAATATGGCTTCAACTTCAGATAAATACGCAAAGTACCATTAAAACAAGTGTTGAAGTTAAGAGTTATGTTCTGTATCTGTTTAGTTATATTTGCTCAAACTTTGGAGTAGCTAAGAGTATCTTCTATCCTGAACGAGCTTTACCAAATCACATGCAACCAAATATTGAAATGAAGAAAAACTGAAAGTTATTTTTTCTACACAGTTTAATTTGACTTTTTCTCATTTTTGTACCGTACTGAAAACAGCAGATTGAACTGCAAAAGTTTTTGGTCATATTTTATGTCTGTTCCATTGCAACAAGCTGTGAAGGCTATGTGGCTGCAGCCTATTTTTGATTCACATCAGTTAAAAAGTTAAAAGCTGAAATCAGGAGAAGAACCAGGCCTATGTAATCCTACAAGGATTGCAGAGATATATGGTTTCCTGGCATTGATCACAACTGTTGGATAATGGCTCCCCTCAGAGGTAGTACAGGAAGCACGCACCAGTCCAGTAGGTCTCTTTGCTACTTGATGGCAGAATGAAAGAGATAGTGCATTATATGTGAGCTTTTGCAAACATGTATTGCAAACTCCATCCTACAATGTGATAGAGTATGCCAGTTTAGTTATTTTCTAATAACTAAATAAAATAAAATGGGAAAAATAAATGACTATAGCTAATGAATACAATATATTATCATTAATGATGGAAGTATACACAAGAAATTAAAAATGAAAATGTGATATCAAGGATTAAGATTCATTTTACAAAATATAGTGGGCTTTTAGGTTGCAATAGAAGCATGCAAAGGACAAGCTTACCTTACTATTTTCTAATATTTCAGCTTCACAAAACTAAAATGAAGGCAAAATAAGGAACAAAATATTTCTATTGATTTTGCAAGCTAGAGATGTGAATGTTTGTCCAAACAGATGTTTAGAGTGACTCTGTGCCAGGCTCTGTTGTGTTTTTGAGAATGCTCCTTCTCAGTAATGTCTTTTAGAGTGTCCCATAATATCCTTTAAAGCTTACAAGCAAACTTTCTTGCCTCAAAGCTGTTAATTTAGGATAACACATCACCATGAACTCTGTCCTATACTTCTTTGAGGGATTCTATTAAAAAACATGAAGATGACTCCTTCCAATATTATTTCCTGACACTTTTATGAGTTGCATAAAAATGTCATTAAACTGACTTTAAAAAAAGTATTCTAAAAGATTTCTAAAAAGAAATTATAGTTTGACCATCAGATCATTGTGGAATGCATTAGCTTGACTGGTTTATTAAGCAAGATAATAGAATAAAGGATAATTTAATACATTGAACATATTTTTGAGGTCTACTTATTCTTCAGATTTCTCCAATAAAAGAAATGGAGAATATCAAATGAAACTAGCACGTGGCAGATTCAAAAATATCCAGAAGTAAGTGGTTCTTCACAAATGAGGGGAAACACTCCAAGTCAGAATTTTCTGAGATGACCACCATCAGCACAGGAAAAGTCTGGAAGCTATAACTGGTGTAAGAACTAGGAAGTCAGCTTACTGCTCAGTAGCAGCTAAAGTAGCAAATAAAATTGTAGGAATTATTAGGTAAGGAAAAATGACAGAGAAAGAAAAGAACAGAGTTTTGTCCAGTGTAGACCCATGCTGGATAGTGAACCCTATGTGGAGGTGAGTCCCTTGTCTCTAGAATGAATACAGTGCAGTGGGAGAGGTATGGAGAGGGACAGCAGCACTAAAAGGATGTGCAGCAGCTGCCATGCACGGAGCAGGCGAGTACCTGGGGCTCTGATGCCTGGAAAAGACTCAGCTGGGCAAAAATATGACAAAGCTTTATAAAATCATGAGTAAAAATCCCCAAAACAGTGGATGGGGAGTGACTTGTCATCACCTCTCCAAATATAGGAAGCATAGACCATGAATGAAACCTAATGGATGGCAAATCTAAAGCAAGCCCTGGCAGATATGTCTTGCCTGAATACATCACTAAGGTGTGGAACAGCCTGCCTAGTGTGTAAAGCTTAAGTGAGATAAGCAGGAGACTGGAGACATCATGTATTTCATGTCTGGCCCAGCAAAACATTTAGTGACAAAGTGCAGGAGGCAGGGAGTATTTTATTTAAAAATTATTTCATTATTCTGTTGATAAAGGACAAGTCCAAGTACATTTTTGATCTCTAAAGGAATTTCAGATTTAAGCATAATACTTAACAGAAAAAAACACACAGAAAGGTATTTTATAGTCTCTTAGAGATTATGAAATGGCAAGCATCACCTGGAAAACAGAAAACCAAGATTAAGTGTAATTTCTCTTCTGTCAGTCCTTGCATTGGTAGTTCCGAAACACTTTTGCACACACACAATTTTTCTCACACTGTTATAAACTTAGCCAGTAGTATTCTGCATTTGTATTTAAAATGGATTAATAAAAAAAAGAATTGCTGCAGCACTCTGGTTTTCAAAGCTTTGGTCCATCCCTCTCCCCCACTGAAAATTAAATCTGTCACTACAGTTGTGTGCTGGTTCTGGCCAGGACAGGGTTAAGTTTTTGCAGTAGCCAGGAAAGGTATGGCCAGGACCCAGAGGTTATTCTATACCACCTCCCATCATTTTCCAGGGCTTGCTTCTGAGCCAGGATATTGGGGTCTGCTGTCACTGATATTGTTGTTACTGTTCCTTTTATTATTTAATTGTAATTTCCAGTACATTGTTTTTATCTCAACCTGTGCTCTTTACATTTGTGCCTCCAATTCTTCTCTCCAGCCACTGGCAGGGGAAGGGGAGAGGGAAGTCACTGAGAGGCTCTTTCACTGGGAACACTAAATTGAAGAATATTATTCTTAAACCATGATACATTGTCAGGTTACAGTGGATGGCATGGGGAGAGCAAGTCTTATTTAGTAGGTAGGTCTGAACATAAACCAATAAAGAAGGTGTGCATAGTTCTAGCTAAAAGAATAACAAATTAAAATTCGGGTTTTTTCCAAACACTCAGGAAAGGGTTTTTTTTTCCCCAAATGTGAGCATTAAGATGTGAAAAAATTGTTTTGTGCATCTTCTGTCATCCAAACAATAAACTAATTAATTTCCTGGCCACAAAAGCTGAAAGAACTTAGCATTAATTATTGCACTACAAATTTTAAGAGCCAAACACAATACAAAAGGATTTCTTCATAACCCCTTGTTGAGCACAATTTGAAACTGAAAAATGAAACAAATGAAGAGGCTGTTCTCTTTAGTAATGTATGCTATGTTAATTAAAAACAAGATCTGAGATGCCAGTTGTAGGATTCTTCGTGTGTTTTCCACAAAGAAAACAAAAGTGCTGTTTTTGTAAGTCAGTGAATTTCTCTAGTTAAAGAAGCAGACACCCAAATCTCAATATAATCTTAGGACAGACATTTAACTGAGAATATTCCCATTAGAACATATGTAACAACTGCTAAATGGATGTTCTAAATGTCAGGATATTTACCAGGGATTATCTCAGATGTCAAGTGTCACTGTGGAGTCTGAGTTCAAGCAGGATGCATAGTAATTCCTGAAAAATCAGAATCCACTACTGTATTGCAAACAATGGGCTATTAAGCCAGAGCTCTGAAAATCACCTCTCCTTTCAAAACTCTATGTTTTGAGTAGGTTAAAAATTCACAGAAGTTCCGAATACAACAATGCATCTCAATGATGGAGTGATAAAATCTCACTCTCCAGAAGTGAAATATTGCTCACATGAGCGAATGAATTAGTGCCTTATCTATCCTTTAGAGATCTGTCCATTACAATTAAGATTTAAGAATTAAGACCATTATCCAGCAAATATTCTGACAGCATTATTTTCTCATAATTTTTGTCACCTCTCAGTATGTGACTAGTTTAGCCTCTATTTTTGTATATTTCAGAACATAGAACCTGCATGAGAAAAAAATCTACCTGAGCAATTTTTTATTGTGTTATGTTATGTTATGTTATGTTATGTTATGTTATGTTATGTTATGTTATGTAATATTTTCTATTCTATTCTATTCTATTCTATTCTATTCTATTCTATTCTATTCTATTCTATTCTTTCTTTTATTATATTCCTACAGCTAAAAAAGCCAGTACATACTATGCAAATGAAGGCCACAATCTTTCAAAAGCATCTCTATGTTGCTGACTGCTCCAAAGACATCTCACTCACTGTGAGCATGGAGGTGACATGCAGTGCTGGCCACACAATATATGTGGCCTTGTGAAAGTAGTTCCAAAGTAAACCTCAGAGATATTCTGTCTCACCAGGGGACAATCTGTCTCACTGCCACCAGTATGTTACAGCTGACATTTCTACTTAACAACATATGGAAGCAGTGTACATATATATATAAATATATATATTTGTATACATACTTTATATGTGATGTGAGGTGCCATTTCTTTCCAGAAGTCAAGGGATGGAGAAACCCAGTACTGCTTCTTCTCTCTACTAAGTGTTCTCACATGGCTGTTGTTGAATATGGCCATTACTGGCTTGAGAAATAATGGCTTCATGTACCACATTATAAAAATAGAAATTAGTCAGTTTTCCAATTCAGCTGGCAGTTTTTGTTTTTAATATTTTTATTACTGCAGACATCATCGTCCAGCCATCTGCTAAAGATGAGACAGACAATAACTGAGTAGAACTGGAATGAATTTTGCTGTATCTGCAGCTGGGCATTTCATTACTGTATTCTGATGGGGAATTGATGGGGGAAGGTATTTTGTTCTTTTTTTAGAGGCAATCAAAATGTGATGCACAGGAACACTTTAGAGTGAAAAAAAGATACTGTTTTTTACAGGAAGACTGGAAGACCCATATTGACCTTTGTTTACCACTCTCCCATCACTGTTGTGAGAAGCAGCAAGTCTGTCTCAGTTCCTCCTTCTGTCATTCCTGAGGCTCTTCTGATAACTGAATTATCAATGTTTCTGCAAAACTAAGAGAGGTGTTAGGCTAATCTGCCCCAGATGCTGCAGCTCTCTTGTATCTTGCTCTAGCTCTTCATGCTTCTTTTCCCTCTCCTCCAGAGTTACCCTCCAAAGGAAAAACATGACCATCCTCCTTTGCAGAAATTGGCAGTCAGCATGCTCTTCCTTCCTTAAATCCAAAACTACTCCAGAATAGATAATTAGGATGAGTAGCTTTGGCCAGCTACAGACCATATTGTTTATCAAAAGGGCAGAGCACTTGCACTGGGGTAAGTGTGCTTTACTATGTATCAAATATCTCTAGGAAAACCACATTTTTTTAAAGTTTGGCAAAAGTCAAATAAAACAGTGCCCATTAGGGTTAATATTAAGTCAAATATAGTGAATAGGGTGCAACCTGAAAGCACAGCAGCAGCTTTCTGCACACAAAAGTTGAAAGTAAAACCTTGAACTCCTTGAAGTTTTATATTAGAAGTTTCAGGGGTTTGGTGGTCTTTAGCCAAAACTGCTCCTACACAGTTATCCTGTTGATCTATATCCTCTCATTACAAATACAGTTCCTTCTTTTTTAATTTCTATGAGATTGTTAATTAACTAGAAAAACTCACTGGATTAAAAGATGGTTATAAACAGAGTATTTGCCACTTGTGTAGAATTACAAAAAAATGGAAGAATTACCTGTATCAACTTCAACAAATCTCATCATGAAAACACTGTAGAATAAAAGAATGGAGGAAACACAGCTAGAAGTAGGACATAAATGAGCCCTGATCCACTGCCCACTGATGTCAGTGGAAAGACTTGCACTGACTTTACCAAATGAGGCCTGTTGTGAAGGTCTGAAAAATGCTAATGGTATCTTTATGCAGGATATTTTCAAAACAAAATGAGGTCTTTTTTTTTTTTTTTTTAATCAATGGGTTTTACAATACGTCATCACTTCACAGAATATCTGTGACCATAAGCAAGAAAAAGCAGACAATGAAAAATCTTTTTAATTAGCCTTCAATTAGTCAGAAACTTATCTATGTCAAGAAATAATATAACAGAGGAAAATATGTAGTAACATGTTACAGCTGTTCATTTTGGAAGACAGAAATAAAATAATTTAATTGTTGTCTTCTTACATTTTTACTTCCTCCCTCATACCATATTTCTCTTTGAGAAATCTCTCAGCAGAGTAAAATTGGAACACTATACAGGAATTCTTGCTCCTTTTTATTATTTTACCATATGAGGGTTCAGGCATGTTGTCAGGTCATTTGACCTCCTAAAGTGCATTGGCAGAACTCTGATATTCATGGCCAAGAAATTTTCCTTGTTTCCTTTCCTAAAAGTTGTTTAAATGATAATTTGTATTAATTATAGAAAGTACATCCTAATTAACTGAGGAAAGACTTTTTTTTTTTTTCCCCAGGCATCTCTTATATTTTAGCTGATGAATCCAATGATGAGAGAGATGGAAGCTGACTTTCAAGTTGTTATTTTAACTTATTAATAAAAGGGATGGCAGTGATGGAGCAAGAGGTGATCAATACACAAAGAAAAGATCAGACACATTTGCATTTTGGGTCAAAAAATATCCATATTAATAGGAGAAGATATGAGAGTAAGCTTTGAAACAAAGCTTATATGGTGAAAAGTGATATATGGGATCTTGATTTAGAAATTATTCTGCTTACTGTAATGACTAAAAAAAACCAAATCAAAATGAATGGGGATGACTCTTCCAAACTGAAGTGCATACAAACAGACCTGAGAGTGTGCTTTTTCTGTAATATCTATTCACACCAGAGGAGGTTGTATCATTGGTGCATATTAACCTGAAGAGGGGTTCCCTTTTATTACAGGACATGTGCTTCCAGAAACAACAGGATATTATTAAATGCAAATTAGTATCAATTGATTACCTAGATAATTCTTCAAGCTTATATACCTTTTCCAACACAATTTTTAAAACTTTAGTGACAGAAATCAAGAGCAGAAGACATATTGCAACAAATAGAAACTTTTTTACACTTCCCATCAAGAGCAAACATGTATTTGAAGTCAGTTTTAGATAAAGTATTTACAGCCACTGAAGCAGTCAACCTTTTTTATTTGTATAAATAACTCAGTATAACTGAGCTTAATTTTTTTCTCACAGTTATGAATTTTTTCCCCGTGGAAACTTTGGGTACATTTTCAAAAGTGCTTATGCACTTTAGGTGGTTTTCAGCATCTAAAGTTCTGCATTTATGGTAGAAATCGTAGCAAATTGAAAGTGCAAAAGCATTCAATTTGCACATCCTGGAGCTCCATTAGAATAGCCTACCTCAAAGCACCAGTCTGACAAAGCCCTTAAATCTGTTCTGAATTTCTCTCTCAGCCAGAATCTTCCCTATTTCAGCAAGGCACCCACATGCTTTAAGTCAAGAACTAGTTTTAAAACTTTGATGAAACAGAGCTGAAAATTTGCTTTACCCATTCAAAGTACTAGAGCAAAGTTTTCTCCCCCTTTAACTGTAGGTTCTGTGCACTTTGCATCCCTTGTGAGCTGCTGCTCTTATACACTGCTGCAACATTGTGGAATGCACCATGTACAGACAGACAGCATCTACCAACACTCCTCAGAGTGCCTTAACACTTCAAAGCAATAGCAGTTTTCCATATGCAATATATATTCCACATCCAACTTATGAAAATAAATAAATTACTGAAAGAGTCTTCACATAACTTATTGGATGAATGAATTTGAAGTCAAAACAGGATTTTTGAACAGATACACATCTTTATTAATAAGGCAAGCAAATTAGATCAGGGTAGAAGTGGGAGAGCTCATAAGGGAGGAGAACATCAGCTCAGTGCAAGTGGGAACACTACTCTGTTCCAGAGGTTAATATGTTTAAAGACAATCTCAGAAATGACCAGCTTACTTTACAGTAGTGACTTTACATCTTCATATCCAGATCAGATCTAATATCTTAGGTCAGGTTTCTCTTTTATACCCCTAAATACTTCACCTCTTCAGTTACCATCAGTGAACTATTACAAGTCTTGTCAGCTACATGAGGCTATGGATCTTACTTAAGAAACATCAGCTTCACCAGAATTTAAATCTAGACCACAGAAATGTTTAAAACAATTAAAAGGAAATGTAGTCACGTTGCTGAGCATGTACCCAGGTACAGACAGATATTGCATACTCAGATTCTGAGAAACTAACAAAAGTCTCTAACTCCTCTAAGATTCAGTGTTACAGTTCTGTTCCCCACAGATCCAGATACTATTTCTGTTGCTAGTGTTTTAATTCATTTCCTATTGTAGAACTTTCCTTAGCAACTTTGAAAGTTGCCAGTACAGATACACATGTAATATCACATACATATCCGAGACTGCAAAAATTCAGCTCTACAGTTTAATTTTTTTTCAAATGTAGTTGAATCACATTTAGGACAATAATCCTGTCACATGCAAGATCTCCTGTTATATATGGCTGACTGATGACATGACTAATATTCTCAATACTTGTCCTTCTACCACATTGAAATTCATGCTAGATAAAGGATATGCAAGCAAAAGGTTAAATGACATTTGTCATAAATGGTATCTGAAGTAACTTTTACCTTTACTAAAAAAGTTGTTTAGATATTTATTGTTACTTAGATATTTATTTATTAATTTCATGTCCTCTAGAAATTACTTCTTAGTCTAGATCCTATCTAGGATTTCTTTCAGATAGTTGATAATTTTCTTTCTAGTTATTCAAATATGGCCATGTCTAACGTCCTGTTTGCTCAAACAGGAGTTACGCAGTGTCATTGGAAAATATGCAGAAGAATCAACCCAATGTTTTCCAAAGTATTATGCTAAAGCTTTTTTTTTTTGCTCTGCTGCAACAGGTACTATCACTGTTTTTTTCCCTTTGGAGGCCATTACTACTTGAAGTGAAACTCTCAGATGCAGAGGGATAAGAGTATGTGGTAGGACTGCACAGATCAAACCATCCCTGTCTCCTATGAGACAGACACATATGAATACACAGCCAAGTAGCCCTTTAGAATTCACAAGAAAATAGAAAACAATTTTAAAATCTAAGGAGGAAACCATAAGTTTAATAAGGAGGTTAAATTAGACACAAGCCTGCAATATGCATACCATAAGGGTATGAAGAGGAACAAACTTCATAATGAGTAAATGTATCAGCATACAAAAGCATCTGCACAACAGATGCATCTTTAATCCTTTCCTCTGGAGTAGCAATAGCTACTTTCCTTTCTCATTTTGACCTTATTACTAGCAATTTTTATAAGACTTATACCTATTCAAAAAATAATACTCAGTTCCATGTTGGGCAACACTAATTACAACAGTAGGTGGTTGTTGAACTGAAAAATATCCAAATATATAAAGAGCATTCATAAACATTGCCAGGGACAGGAAGCCTAGTACAGAAAACTTGAGCATTATCTGCCAGAAACAATGAGTGTGGTACTCCACAGGGAAAAATTGTGCCACAATTTTTTGCTACATGTGGCACTTGGATAATTTCATCTGGCTTTTCACTAAGGTTAAGAACTGGCATGTTTCACTGGAAAAAGCTGAGGAGGTGTCGAGGCACTGAGAGATAAAGCAGGAGGTTCACAACAACTACTCCCATAAGAAAATGATAGGCAACAACCCAGAAACTCTCTAAGCTGGAATCACAAGGCTTGTCAAAGGCAGATAAGGCCTGGGAAAAGGAAGTAGATTACAAATATAAGCATTCTGAAGAGTTCTTCTTCTATTTATTCTGTGAAGAGCTAATATTTCCTGATCAAACTGCCATTCCTCAATTTAGTGAAGATCAGGAAGGGACTGCATACACTAGTCACTCTAGAAAGTCTGAACATAAAGAGATAAATCTTTAAAAGTGACAAAGGAAACCAGAGGATGCTGTATATCATGTAAAATCCTTCTAAACATTCAAGTGTCCTCCATTTCTAAACATTCAGGAGTCCCTGTCCTTTGAAGGGACTCCTCAAAAGACAAACTGAAGACAGAGTCCTTGGCACAGCTCCCAGAATAGCACATGTGCTCCCTCTGGTATGATTTAAGGTGTCTGAGTATCATTTATGGAAAACAGTTTTTTACTGAACCTATATCTTCAATTATTGCAAATGTGCTCCTTATAGTTCAATAAATAACATCGTTGAATATCTGAAAGTCATATACTGCAAACAGCTTTTTGTCCAAGTTTCAGAAAGAAGTTTAAATCATGGAAAATACCTAGAGGCAGAAAAGTACAATGTGTTTTCCAATGGTTACAGGAAAAAAAAATTATGAACTAGGATTCTTTGGTTTTATTCCTGATTTTATCAGAGAGACTGGCTTAAGACATATTCACCTTAGGTGTTTCAATAGCTGAAAGATGCTTGGCCACAGCAAGATGATTCACAGTGCCACTTAGGAACCTTTCTCCTTAGTCATCAGCAAAGAGATTTTCTGGGGGTATGAGTATTGCCAGGCTCGCAAAAGAGTCAATGGAGACTGATAGACTGCTTTTAAGAATGAGTCAGAGCAAAAGCATCAGATAGTTATTCCTGTAATTGCACTTTGAAGGAGCCCATCTCTGACTGTCCACTACAGAAAAAGTGCCTAAGAAGTATCACTGAGTTTCTTGGCCTCAGTGAGTCTTAGGGTAACCAGTGCCTCCACGTTTCATGTGAAAGCTCAGCCAGTTAAGGACACTGTCACATCAGCCATAGGATCTCCCATTTAAGCTCCAGCTGCCCTGATCACTCAGGTGGCCTCTCTGCTGTCTGTGGCTGATTTGACCTGGGGAGAGCCACCCTGGACCCACCTCCATGACTGATAGGAGTGTACCTGACCTGGAACATTTGGCCCACACAGTCCTATTTAAGCCTGGTGCCCACACTGTACAGGCTGGAATCATGGGGACATAGAGACTAAACCAGAGAAAATTCTTTATCTCAGGTTTTATGGCATCAGTGGTAACAGGAAAATACTGAATTTCTGCTGGAGCAAGTTTCTGACATGAGTATGGTTTTATAAAACAGTTCACAAAAACAGAAGCAAGCATTTCAAGACTAGATGGTGACTTGGGGTAACTAAACTGTCCTAGGAGTTACCTGGAGGTGCACTGGGATGGGCCTCTCTTTGGTACTGACATTTGTATTTCCAGGTAGTCACCAGCTTTTGAAAACAAATCATTGGATAAACAGCAGGACCTAATTAAAAGAACACTTAAATATCAGAGTTATCAGACTGCTTTTAAACTGTGATTTTAATAGTCTAGATTCCCTCTGATTCAGAATCAGTTTTCTGGGCAGTGATACTTCTTCCTCTTCTCTTAGCTTGCCTCCTGCAGTTCTACATATCCCAAAATAAGGGCTTCAACCTCCCATCTCCTCATCTTTAATTTCCCATCTTCAACTACACACTTCAATTTCTCAGCTATTGCCCTTATATGAGGGGTCTCAGCTGCATCCACACAGGTCAAGTATTACCCAGTTGTATTGCTCCAAGGGCTGTGCTCCCTGAGCTGTGCCATTCCATGTGGATGGCAGCTTAACAGCCTCTATTACTGCACTGTCCTGCTTTCTCTGCATCTGGATGTCACAGAAGAATGCTTAATGTCACCAAATTATTCATCTTCAAAAGCTACAGTGACTTGCATATGATATATTTTCAATGCTTTTCAATGCTCTGATTGTTTCTGAGGGACTTAATTCACTTGTTTTGGTTTCTAGAAGACACTATTTCTTAGTCCTATGGGTTTAAGCATTTAAGAATTGTATTAAGGATTTATTAAATCAGTAATTTTTTCTTGTTTTCATATTTTAAGCACCGTAAATGTACAAGAAACTTTTTTTTCAATAATTATCACCTTTTGTTGCTAGAAAGTTAAGGGTGAGTTCCAAAAGCAAAATCACTTTCTGAGTAGTGAGTCCATCCAGACTGTGCAAAACTGAGTTCATACCAATAGAGCAGCTCTGATATTAATATCTATATACTGTAACTTCTTTGTAGTTAGACTATTGCCTGGAAAGTTCTCTTTCAAAGGGATCTACAAAAAAAAAAAAGATTAATTTTGAAAAATCCAATTAAGAAAAATATCTGGTTTCCAATAAATTGAAAAAAGAAAAAAGCCAGAACCAGTTAAGAATAAAGAGGCTAAGTTAATCTTGAACTGCTTGAACTCTTGAATCTACAAATGAATTATGGAAAATCTGACAGATGAAGCTAGGTAAAATGACATAATTTCATTTCTGCTTCTGTGGGGAGAAGAGGAAAGGGGGAAACTATTGTGGTTTTGAAATCACAACAGAATGAACTCACTCTCATTCTCTGACCTATTCATTTCTCAATACTTATTTTTATAGCTCATGTTACCAAGTTGTGTAATGATAATTTATAGGTCAGCTCGACAGAACCAGGCAGACAGTACAGAACATGATCCTTACTGCTCCTGTTCATAAATACAGCAGCCTATATTACTTCTCTCTCCTAGACTATTTGAACTTTCCTCACAGAGGTGTGTAATGAAAGGAAACACAAGAACAAAAATATGGAACAAAGGAGAAAAAGGGTGGACCTTTATATATAATTCATTGAAAAACATTTCTAAAAGCCCAAAGAGAGCAGCCAGCAAGGATGCCATATTCCAAAAGCAATTCAGAGAATGCCCACAGAATTGGTGCCCACAACACAGACAGATATCTATTTTTTCTGGGTTTATGTCTACGACTCTGGGTTCAGCATTTCAGCAGCTCATCATTAGGCTTCCAGCGCAATACGAGTGTGGCTTGCCATGAGTGCAGAACTGATAATTCATCCGTCACCAGTAGTCAAATCCAAGCCTGCCCAGACATAAACACACACACTAGAGGCAAAATGTGGTTCCTATGTATAGGAAATTATATTTTCAGTTAATAGGTTAGTTAAAAATAAACTCTTGCTCAATTGCAAGGGTTTCCTTCAGTCCATTTTATTAGTAGCATTAAAATACAAAGTCCAATTTTGATTTAAAAAGACTATTTCTACTTTAGCAGTGTCAGGTGGCTGGGTTCCAGTATTGTGTGAATACACTTTACATTCTTCTAAACTGAGCATTTTTCAAAGGGACAGAACTTTATATTTTGAAAAATATCCCTCAGTGGTTTTCTGCCAGCTGAAGTATCCAAAGTGTCTGCCCTCAAGAAAGATTCAGTACTTTTGGCAACATTTGCAAGCTAGTCTGTTTTTTCCAATCCAGAAACATTTTCTTTGCCAGACTGTCATCTGAAATAATGTTCTTACAGAGAAAGTACATGTTCAGTATGTTTTGCACTTATACACTGTAAAAGACAAGGAGTTTGGAGGTCCTAGAGGCTGGCACTGGATTACAACAGCGATTACTTTCAGATTGAAAGTGAAGACACTGGAAGATGGCACAGTGATAATAAAAAAGCATTCAGATTTCTAATACCATGACTAGGCTTGCAGGGTCATGGGCCATGAGGCAGTATCAGTGGAGGAGGCTGTGATATCAGCTCAGCCCCTCATTGAGACGAGGGGAGAGGTCAGCACCAGGTTTGTGACATTTGGCCAAGGCACCCTGGCTGAGTAACTGACATACATGCCCCAGGTATTTCCAAGGGGAAAATGCTGAAGGACAGCAATTCTCTTGATGTGATAGAAAACTCCAAATTTTAAATTACAAATATTTTCCTCCTTGTTCTATGGTACTTTTGGAGTGAGGGTTTTTGAATTATTATTTGAACAATGGGCTATCCTAACAATACAAAATTACAGATTATAATGTTCACTTTATGAAAAAAACAAATAGGATGAACAAGCAATCAATCCAAACAAAATAGGATTTGGAATCTACCATGATTTCAGATTTTGAGGGATCTGTGGGAACCTCTCACAAACCATAGCCTATCTCCATTAGAAAACTGACAAAGTTGGAGAATTTAAGTATGTGAAAAGATTTTCAGATGTGAAAACAGTGCACAGCATTCTAAAGGCTTGATCAGACACAGCTGGATATCAGACTATGCCTGACAAACGTAGCTGTCTCCCCAGCCGCCTATTAGATTCTCCTGACAGAGGTTATAAACTCTCAGCAGAGCAGGACTGGCAAGCATTCCTTATCTGCTTCTCTGTAAATGTAGACAGCTCATAGAACACAGACAGTAGGCAGAGGCCTATGCTGCTCTTTTACCTCTTCTGCCTTTCATTCCAGAAGATATTCAAATGCAGGGCCCAACAACTTGCAGACCAATCACTCTATAGTCTGAAGCATCATCACATTAATATTTATTAAGAATGTGTCAGCATTATGACAATGCTAATATTCTTCAGAACTACTATTTTTTTCTGGAACAGCCTTTCCTTTTAAGTTTCATGATGAACTTGGTTTTCTCCTCCCTCTCTCTTTTGAGTAAAAGAAATACAGTTTTCTGTGTACATTAAAACAAGTACTACAGAAATTAAATACACATACTTCCTCCTGACAGTCTTCTAGACTTGTTTTTCTTTGTTTTCTTTTTGGTGCCCTTTTTTTTGCTTGTTCGGGTTTGGGGTTGTTGTTTTGTTGTTTTTTTTGTTTGTTTGGTTTTGTTTTTTGTTTTTTTTCCTTAAAATATGGTCTCAGAGTTTAAAGAACTCACTAATCAAGCTTCATGGCCTAAATTCTTACAGAGAGCCTGGACTTTTATATTTTTTAATCTGGTCTGAAAGAGTAGTACAAAAGGTGACATAAACTGCCAATAGGTGTCTTTCAAGAAAATCACCTACTCACAGTCATTAAGAAAAATACTTCTCTTTATATCTTTATGAAGCACATAAGTCTTTTGCTTTTCTTCTCTGAAAATAACTACGAAAAATGCAATGGCATATATTATCCATAAGAGCAGATGAGCTAGGATTTGCCCAGAAGCAGTTCACAGAAAGGAGGTGTTTTTACATATATTTACAGGAACAGCTCAACATCTGAGCACAGCCAACCTGTCATTCCCAAGCCAAGGAGCAGTTACAGGCCTGTGCCATCCAGTTCCAACACCCACAGTAACAAACTGCAGTCTCTGAGGTGATGGCGAACCATTAGCGAGCCCCTCCTGGGACATTCAAATATGTTTTTAACACTAAAGCCCAGCTTGCATTCAGCCTGCAGAGACATCATGCAAAGACCATGGATGACAAGAGGGGCTGCTGGGGCACCCATTGAAAACATTGGCTATCATCAATGGAAGTTTCTATTCCTCAGACTTCACCTACTTGTCAAACTTTTAGCAAGATTTCTCCAGTGCCTTCCTTGTGTAACACATTTCTCCACCTCAAAGTTTTCTTTGCACTGTTATTTCCATCAGTTTTTCAGTTTTTGCTTTCAGATTGCCCCAAGTAGAGTCTTAAAATAGCCCTGCTCATTTATTTCTCTTTTACCAATCACTAGATCTGAAAGAGTATTTCTGGGAGCTCCAGACATTTTCTATCATCTGCTAAGCCCTCCCTCCCTTCCTGAGATCCTGCCAAAGGCAGCAGAGTGGTCACTGAACTTAAAGGGTCAGTCACAATGTCCAAAGGCTTTGTTAAATAAATTTTCCTTAAAAATAGAGTGTCCAGCTCTATTTGTGACAGTGCCCTGATATTTTTAGTATCTTGACTTAATAATAAGAAAAACAAAGCTCAGATAAATTCTCCTGTTGATTTTTAAACCAGCAGTCTGAAAGAGCATTTCCTTCTTCAGTCAGAGCTGAATTGAGCTGTGACTTTGGCATCAATAGCTGGATAATGCTTTGTGTTTTAAAGCTTGTTTACTAGGCAGCTTCTACAAACACTCATCACTGTACTCTTTCTTTCAGTGGCATGCACAGGAGATGGCAGATTTACTAACTAATTAGAATATTTGAAATCAGCAAGAAAAATACCACTGTCTCTTTTTAACCAAAGAAACAGAGGAAATAGCCTAATGTGGCATTACTTATCCAAGAATTAATGGTAAAAAAAGGTTTAATCCTTGGACCATCAGGTCTATGGCTGTGTGCTTCAGCATAGAACTCTACCCACTGGATTGCTTTGCTGTAATATAATAATGCTTCTTTGACATGCCACACAGCTGATGGTCTTTAAAAACCATAATTTTTTCACAGAACTAATTCTTCATACGATGGACCTTGGTTGCTTAGTTCTCTAATACAGTCACACAGAAGCTCCTGGTCAGATTTAATCACGTTTCTGTTGTGACTAGCCCTTGGGAGACCACAGCTAAGATTTCCTGCAGTCCATACAACCAAGTTTTTATGACTTTATTCATAAGTGTTGTTTGAAATTAGACAATCTGTCTTTTTCCACATGTTGGAATATTTTAGCAGTAATTCTAAACTGCCTCAAATAGATGTTGTAAAATTTTCTGCATCTGTGTGGTTTTTATATTCCAAATTTTTGTTTCCATATTACAAATGCGCATGGCAGAATCTAATAAATCTAATGGTTCTTGCAGTTTTGTCCATTAATACTGTGACTGTAAGTCTAGGCAACAGGCAATATTTTATTAATTCTGAGTATCACATTATTCACAACCATCATGACTGCAGGAAGAAATGTAGTGTAGCAGAGCAGTAAATTAACTAGAGGGTACTGTGAAATCTGGGCCCAAGGCTATGGGCAACTGAGTTAGAGAGGTACAGACTGGTAGAAGGGTATCTCAAGGTCTGGGGAAAGATTCTCTGCTATTTCTTCCATGTTAACAGGAGGCAGCACTGAGAGCAGATGTAATGAAGTATGTTGGGGTATTGAGCAAAGAGAATATCTGGACAGGTGTGTTGGTTTTGGCTGGGGTAGATAGTGGCTGGTACAGTGCTAGCTTTTGGATTTCTGATGAACACAGAGCTGATAATAGAGTTGTTATTGCTGAGCAGGGCTCACACAGAGCCAAGGCTTTTCTGCTTTTCCCATGGCAATGCTGTTAAGGAAGCTGGGGGTGCATGGGAGACTGGGAGGAGACACAGCCCAGACAGGTGATCCCAGTTGACAAAGAGATATCCCAGACAATACGACAGAATTCTCAGTATATATAATGGAGGGGAAAGGAGGAATGGGGGACATTTGTAGTGATGGTGTTTCCCAAGTCACCATTACAGATTATGGGGCCCTGCTCTCCCAGGGATGGACCTGCCTGATGATGGGAAGTGGTGAATAAATTCTTTGTTTTGCTTAGCCTGTGTGCATGGTTTTTGCCCTTCCTATTAAAATGTCCTTATCTCAACCAATGGGTTTTCCACCTTTTACCTTTCCAATTTTCTCCCTGATCCCACTGGTGGGCGAGTGGCTATGTGGTACTTGATTGCTGGCTGGGGTTAAACCCCAACAAAAGGTCATAGCAGACACTGCCATGGTACCAGTGAATGTTGAAACAATCATCATAATAAATTATTACAGAAAACCAATCAGTGAGATCTTTACAACACATGTATTTAGCAAGAAAGGCAGCCAAATGGTTACATTCCCATCAATACTGAAGTTACACATGGGGAAGGAAGGACAGAAGAAAGAGAGAAGGAGGAAAGGAATGAAGGAGGGAATGAGGGAAGTAAGAAAGGAAAAGGTGAGGGTGAGAGGAAGACGGAGGGAGGGAAGGAGACACTTTGGAAATAGTTTTGAATTTACAGAAAAGAAAATACTAAACAAGCACCGAAAAAGGATCAAAATAAGAAGAGAAACTCTAAAATATAAGGCTAACTGCAGCAGACAATATTTCCTGAGAATTCAGGCTCACACATCTAATTCACACATATGGAATGTGGCTCTGATCAAGTCCTACATAATACACTGCAGTTATTCAACTAAGTGCTTTAATGCTTCATGGAAAATTTCTAGGTCTAGGAAGCCACCTCAGAGTGTAGAATGGTAATGCTTCCATTCTTCAGAAGTAATTTGTATATCCAGGAGATCATTTACATCTCAAAAAAAAAAAAATCACATTTCAGTGTGAAAATGAAAAGAAATATTTCTAGTTCATTCAACAAACCAAATCAAAACATTTTCCTTTGTCAATATTGGGATATCATTTCAATTTAAAAATAAAAAACATGACAAGCTGTGGTTATTTTTGCATACCTATTTTGAAATGTTTCATTGCAAACAAGAAGAAAAATTGTATTTCACTGACTTGATTTGCTAAGAATTGAAATCAAGCAAGGAAATGTTGACATTTCCTACTGAGTGGACATTCAAATTTGCATCAAATCTAGAAGACAAGTGTTTCTTTTTCAAGGAAATATCTGATTCCACTAAGCAAACATTATCAAGGCTATGATCTCTGATACAGAGATACTTAGTGGCAACTTGGTTTGTGAAAAAAGGAAATATTCAAAGTCTGTTTACATAAATCAGTGAAGTGCAAATGACAAAAACTTTATTGTGCAATTATTCTTCTGTGCAAAAATAAAAGATTATTGGCCAGAATATTGGAAGACTTGATATCTCAGTGTTTTGAAACACAAATAAGCCACTCTGGAGCAGATAAAGAATGGCAGCAATCCCCACACCATTTCTCCACATGACACTGAATCATAAACATGCGGTTATTTACTTCTCTTCTGCTAAAATCTTTCATGTTTACTGCAGAATAAGACTGTGAAAACAGCAGAACAGCTGAACCACAGTAATGTTTCCCAGCAGTGAATTTTTCATATGTCAAATTTCTCAATTGGCAATAACTACCCAAAAAAAAAAAAATCTTTTTTTTTTCTTCAGGTGCTTCTACCTCAAAGTTCATAGCTAATGTGCATTCAGTGACCATTGAACAATTCCAAGTACTGGCAGACCTAATAAATATGAACATAATTTTTTATTGTTTTGCATTGAAAGGAGCGTGACAAGGGAAATACTTGGAGACAAGTGAGAGTGCATCAAGATACGAAGGAGCTTCTCAGAGGTTTTATTTAACTTGTTTGTTAAGACTGGAATTTAGCTCAGTACAAGACTTTCTGTGACTTTCTGGAAAAAGTTTTTAATGAAATGTAGAACAGCTGTGCTCTCCTGCAGTTGCATTAAACAACATCTGTTACAGAATCCTAGCAAAAAGAGTTGATTCAGTTGAATGCAGTTCCGGGGATAGCAGGAACCTGCAGAATGTATTTTTAAAACGATGCCATTTTGCCATATGGTTAGTGAGTCAAGAAGAAACTTGTATCTGATTCTCCCCGTGTATTCCAAAGACCCTACTGCAGTCAGGATGAGGCTGCCCAGCTGTAGTAACTGAGAAATAATCCAGTGTGAGTTTTCTCAAGCCATGAAGATGGGCTCCTGCTTGCATGGTGCAAAGCACAGAGGAATAGAATGGGCATGGTTAAATTAAACACTACCAGAAGCTTTGGACTGAATCTCAGCCACATACAACTTAATGCTTAGTAGAACATATCCCAGAATTGTTTGAATGACAAGACATTATTACCTGATAAGAACTTCTGTCTTTATTGGGGAAACAAGAATTCAGCCAAAGCACAAGGAGACTGCCATTGCTTGAATTTCACAAATCAGCTTCTGTGCTGCAAAGTGGCCATACTAGCAGGTGATTAATTTTTCATTAGGGCAGGTCTTGTGAAGTCAAGGTCTGAATCAGTTAAAAACTCTTTGATTTAAGTGTTTTGCTTCTAGCAATCTGTAGAAAAAGGTGCCATGATCAACATCATTTATTCTGCTTCTCTGACAGGTAGTATCAGCATCCAAACAAAATAAACAATCAAAGTTTATATTAAATTCTGAAATTTCTCCCTATGATGTTCATGACTGGTGTCAAAGTTTTACAGACCAGACATGAGATGTTTTGTTTTAATTTATAGCCTGCATACAAGAAATTAACAGATAAGCACAATGGCTAAAAGTCTACTCTAAGATATTTAAACATGACCAGTTTTTATTTAATGCAACACTACCCTCATCCCTCTAACTCAGGTAAATAGCTCAGAGTTTACATGTTTATCTGCAATTTAGAAATGCACAATTGATCATTTCTTTGCATGAACTGAATTAACTCCTTGAGCGTATTTCTCCTTGGTCCATGTGCATGTTTTAACCACAATAAACAGGAGAGCTCTTTGGTTACAGCCATTGTACCTTATGATGAACTTGCCTGAAGCAGAGAATGAATAGCTGAGAATGACTGCATACTGCCTGCTTATGGCCTCAGATAGGCCATAGATAGAAAGGCTCTAAGAATGTGACATTATGATCCTAAAAGTCTCCTGATCCTGGATTTTATACAGTTTGTTATTCTGGCTGTTTGAGAGGAATCTGCAGAATCTTCAGGTTTACATTTGTGTATTTAAAAATCCAAATACCTAAAATCAGGCTCTATGGCTCCACAGATTTCTGGAGTATGTATGGGCATGAACCTAGATAAATTACTAAGTCTTGCTCCCCCATTCTTCTCCTACCCCCACCCCCCACCAAAAAAAAAAAAAACAAAAAAAAAAAAAAAAAAAAAAAAACCAACAAAGCAGTTATAAGAGAATTAAAAGACAGGGAAAATATAAAGAAAGACCAGAGAAATATAGATTGTGATATTTTATAAAAGAGGTACCTGAGTGGTACAGAGGTACAGAGTGTGATTGTCTGTATTTGAATAAAATTGTGACTGGAAGTCCTTTAGATTTAAATATTTAGATATTTAGATATTTAGATATTTAGATATTTAGATATTCAATAGATGCAAAATCTATCACTTACTTGAAAGAGAGCTAAAAATTTTATATTAGAACTCAGATTTTTATCTAGCAATGAGGATAAATACCCAGTGGATTACCTATGGTTCTAGCAAATTTATTGTAAATGTCTGTTATCTTGTTTCTAAACTAAGGGCTGCAACTCAAATGAGGATTAGTTATGATTGTACTTTGTCTGTTTTTTTCACCAGAAAATTTTATTCACAAGAGTCCTCTGGGTTTTGTAATCTGTTCATCAATTAGATATGTCAAGGGGAATAATAACTCAGGTTCAGTAAATTCATAGAATAATAACCCAGGTTCAGTACATTCATAAAACATTTGTTTCAGAAATCAATCACAGTCCTTAATTTTATCACATCTTTGTGTAGTTGATAGTTTGACTACATTAAGAACTGAATGTGGTAGCTGTTACTCAGAGAATACCAAGCAAATCCTTTTTAGACACAAGGAAATGCCAGCTGTTAATAAAGTGGTGTTAGCAATGTGCACTGGATGTTTTCATTCAGGAACAAGTCAACATGGGACAGATGTGAAGATAGTTTCCTACCACACCTCTAGTGTCACTGTGCACAAAAGAAATGTCCGTTTTGGGTGACAGGCTGTTTCCCTGGAAGATATTTTTGGAGCTAGACAAATTCTTTGGGCACCAACACAAATGATGGAATCAATCCCAACTCCTTTTTTCAAGTTACCTTCTGACCTAGTCAAAACACTCATGCAACTGATCTAAAAATCAGAAACTGCAGCTTTAGTTAGTGCTTTGAAAGAGAGGGGTTAGAGACAGAAACCTACATTGGTTTTTCTGAATCAGGACAATGTTGTTTTCAGGGATAGCTGCTTGATTTTTTCCAAAGATAGCCTTCCCCCTTTTCTTTTTTTCCTCATCTTAATAATTCCTCCCTCCTCATGGTGTTTTGTTTAACCATGTTGTTAGGTGTACACACTTCAAACCTATGTGCATTATACCATGGCCACTGTAATTGCCCATGCAACTTTCCAGTAACAGTACTGAAAGCAAAAACAGGGGAAATAAGGACACACCATAAAAAGCAGGATTCCTATAAAGCTCTGTCTTTCCCAGCTAGGTGTGACATTGTTTATGAAACAGCAGGAGGATACTCCTTTTCTGGCTTCCAACTTTCTGTCTGCCCTGGGAAATTTAATCTAGGTAACAGTAGGCAAAAATATTACACTTTGACCAGATTTCACACACTGTGGAGAGAAAAAGGGTTGGGACACATCTATTTTTAACCAAAAAGTTTCTAAAAATGATTCATTTTTGTGTTCTCGTTCAGTAAAGAAAATAAAGAGTATTACTTTTTGTGGTAAGCCACACAAAAATAAAAATCTGTTAGACTTTGATTGGAAAGGAAAAACAACATGGCAATAATACACCCAGTAGCAGATTCAAAACATAATAAATCTTATTTTCCCTCTTTTATTTTTACTTTTTTATTTTTGAACACCAAGGAGTGTCAAATTCTAACCTTTCGCCTGAAGAAGCTCAATTTACTTTCTCCCAAGTACGGACATGCAAGAGAAAGAATTAGCTAACAGAGTAAGAGCAGCTTGGCTTTACACTTCTTTACCTCCATCAGCTGAGAAACATTATAAAGATGCCACTAGACCCTCAGGTTCTCTCTGGTTTTTCAGAAGGCTTATTGTGGGAAAGCAAGACATGGAATATAAGCTACAGTTCACCTCAGTGTATGACTGTCACCACAGAAGGGACTTCTAGAATTGCTACTGATTTAGAATTAGATTTACATGAGTGACTTTTGTTATTATATGGATATATCCTAATTAGATGAGTTTGATATGGCACCTACCAGGATGGCACTTAAGTGCCAGTGTGGTTGTCTGCACATTGCTTTGTCTCTTGTTCCTCCTGAGAAAGCAAGTATCTTGTTTCTATTGTTACTTGTATGTCTTCACAATATTTTCCTTGTATGATCAAACATTTAGAGGCAGAACTGCCTAATAGAGTTTACAAAGAAAAACAAGAACTGATGTTCAATTTATCATTAAAGGAATACTCAGCTCTTGGCAATAATAACACTTTGTGAACATTTCCCAGCTGTCAGACAGAGCTGTATCCAACAGTATTAACATCAAGATTACTTAATAGGCCTCATTTTCTTTTTCCTCAGAAACGTGGATTATTTAGATCAGATGCGATTTATTTGCTCATTTCATATGATATGGATTAAAGCTGGATAAGTTTACATGAAAAAAGCAGATGCAAAGTTCTAGCTGAGCTCCGTGTATTTTTAATGTTCTAAATAGGGCTTTCTTTATTTGAAGCATGAGGAGAATTATGCTTCAAGGTCAGAAACACAACAAATAATTTGGAAGCTTGCAAGCCGCGATGGAGCTTCTTTGGCAACATATTCTATAATTGTGACATACCACTAAAAGTCCAAAGATCATGTAGCTTCTGTGCTACATTGAGTTATTCTTCCCATCATTAAGAGATTTGTTTTCAAAACTAGGTGTTACACCATATTGTGGCATTTGTGACAGCAACAAGAAAGGCATTTGGTTTGTTCTCCTGATGTGGTGTGTTATCCTACTTGTTCTATAAATATGTGTCCACAAAAATGAAGACTTAACCATAACCTATGAGACTTAAGTAACTGTATGACATCCAGCTTTGGAAAGCAACAACAAAAAGTCTTCAACAGGAAAAAATGCAGTCTTTTCTAGCAATAAGCTACAGCAAATCTGCAGACAAAGAAGCAGAAATGTTATGTCTGCCCTTATGAAGTTCCTACATTTATATAAGCTGCCAGTAGCAGATTTTCCAGACATAGACTGAAGAGAGATATCTGTTTAGTGTTATGCATGACATTACAATATTTTATCTCAAAAATATGAATTTTTAATAAAAGTACAAAAATTAATCTGGGAACCTTATTTTCCTACATGTTCAGCATATTCTAGTGACAAAAATATCCTGCAATACTTAGATTTCAGATATTTCTGAAGTAGCAATCCTGTGTTTTTCCAACAAGCTTGTTTCTAAACAGGAACATTTTTCTGTATGATGCACTCAGAGACAAACTCCCAATGATAAAGGAAAGCAAGAGATTTCCCTACCATATGAATAGGGAAAGCTTTCCCTAATACATGAATGATGTGGTTAGGCAAAAAATGAGAAAATTAGTTGCCTCTAGAAAAAAGACAACATATAAGAAAGTGGACATCAGGCAGTATTGGTAATGAACAGCAAGCAATTATTCTGTTCAAGTGCAAACATGTCACTTCATAACTGGGTCAGTTACAGATCTACACAGACATCCATGGCGGAAAGCTCATGATAGAAAGAGACATTACTCAGTGTCCCGTGCTGGAATCTACTTTACTGACTCAGAGGATCCTTGGAGCCTGCAAAGTTTGAACGAAATCCAGATACAGGATTTTGGCAGGGGCCTCTGAACATACACTTGGAGAACAGCTTCAGTTTTCAAGCCCTTCGGAGAAAGTTTACTGGACACATGCCGTTTCCCAGAAATATCCTGGGTTTTCAATGGGAAATGGCATCCATGACTTCAGACTGTCTCACAATGCTAAAAAACCATCTATTTCTCATTCAACTAGAGAGCTTCTGGGTAGTTCCAGGCTGAAACATGGATTCCCTATTTGTGAGGGCCAAGGTTCCATCCTGCTCATAGATTGTGTAACAAAGAGGAAATGCACTTTCTCCTAAAGCTACACACACTGAATCATTCACTTTAGGATTTTAACTCTTCAAGGATGTAAAAACATACAGAGAGGCAGAGGAAGACTGCTCACAGGAAACTGAAAAGAAATCAAGGGAAGACTAACTAAAATAGATGTACATACCCATGTCCTTTTCTCTGTATCAGTTTTCCCAACAATCGAGATACCTCTAACCAGAGTGAAGATACCTACGATTACTCTGATCCTTGTATTTTTGGTTGTGACCATTCTATTCAGAGTTTACATGCTTTCATTTACCTTCCTTGATTTCATAGATAAACTTTCCTTTCTCCTGCCATTTTAATTAATCTCCCCATGTCCTAACAAGATATATGTACACACATATTCTCCTAGAATTTTACAGACATGGATCAATGTATTGCTTTTACGCGTTTCAGACTTTTCCACCTGAAAAGAAATGGGTTCTGTTCCTCACATCTTCTCACATCTTCAGTCATTACATTGTCCCAAATTATTTTGTCAAAGCAGTTGTCTATATTTTTCCCATGATCTTTTTCTTCATCCAGCAGAGATGTGCGGCAGCCAAAGTTATTAAATGGCTGACCCTAAATTGTCATATCCTTGAACTAGACTATGTAAAAAAAGAATAATTGGTGGAACTACTGTTACAGTCATGCCACCTGCTTCTTTCTAGGTGGCTTTCTCTGGAGTGATCACACTTTCTTTCAGTGTGGGCTATTGTGAGGAGGAGAGAGATGGGTCCATTTCATGGTTGCTTTAATTGCCTATTTTAGGTCTGCATGACAAGATTTGGTAGTGGGAGGATTGCAGGGGTGGCTTCTGTGAGATGCTGCTAGAAACTTCCCCTGTGACACACAGAGCCAATACCCACTGCTGCTGAGCCCATCAGAAATGGCACTAGTGCCTCAGGGAAAATATTTAAGAAGGGGAGCCTGCTGGAACAGGCATCTGGAAGAAACTGTGAATCCATTAGGAGAGGAGCTTATGCTGCAGCAGAATTTCTGGCAGGCCTCATGACCCCTGTGGGAGATCCATGCTGGACTGCACTACATGAGAGGGACCTGGTTCATCAGGAGCAGTTCTTCAGGAACTACAGCTCATGTTAAGCTTCATGCTCATGTTAAGAAGTTCATGGAAGATTGTATTCCATGGGAGGGACCCCACACTGGAGCAGAGGGAGGAGGAAGAACTAGTAATGAACTGCCCTCAATTGCCATGCTCTGTCCCTCTGTACCACTGCAGGGGAGGAATTATAGAAATTATGACTGGAGTTGAGCCCAGGAAGAAGGGAGGAGTGGAGGTAAGGTGTGGAAGAAAAGTGTTTAAACGTTGGCATTTATTATCTCATTACTCTACTCTTGTTTGATTGGAAAGAAATTAAATTAATCTTCCCCTAGTGGAACCAGTTTTGCCTGTGACAATAACTGGTGAGTGATCTCTAAATGTCCTTGTCTCACCCCACAAGGCTTTTGCTGTATTTTTTCTCCCCTATGGAGCTGATGAGGGAAGTGATAGTCTTTGGTGGGCACATGGCATTTAGCCAGGGTAAATCTGTTACATTCTCTTTTTTCTTTTTTACTGACATGAAGAGATGGGGTATACAGTGAACTGGCTTGAAGCAATCAGAAATGGATTTCAGAGGGAAAATTAACCCAGCATGACTTCTGTTATGTTCTGGAGTCTATTACATAAGAAGGAGAAATTAAAAAAGCCAACCAAACAAGCATTTCTTTAACTAACATGCCCTTGGGCAAGAAATCTAGAAATATCTTCAGTAATCATTCAGAAAAAATAGTTTCAATTCAGTGAGAATGGTAGCAGAAAAGGTCCCAATAAAAGACAGTAGAGTGGAAGGGTAGAAATTACTTTCCTAGAAAGGAAACCATAGTTAATTTCTAACCAATCCTTAAAGAATCAAGGGAGGTAACACCATGGTGCAGCATGATTTGTACTTTTAAGGACTTGATTGAACAGTTAACTACTGCAGAACCCTTTCTCTGAGTACGGTTTATTTGAACAAATAGAATAAAATGTCTTTTTATATTGATTACTGAAACTGAACAAAACTAAGACTAGGTTAGCACTACTGAGAAATGTTCTTCACAATTAGAAGTAGCATCAGATTGTTAATTTTTACTGATGTTAATGGACTTGCTCCTAATTAAATCAGTGCTCACTCAGTCTCTGTTCTTTTGATGGGGGAATGATATGAGTTTTCAGGTGAGTTCTTCTGTAAGCAAAGGAAACAGATTTTTAAGAGAAAGTTTGGAATCCTACAAAGTTTACAATATTATACACACATGAATATCTGCATGTTCCTTGTTAAGGAAGATGCAGAGTAGGCTAATTTTTTTATTTTAATTTTGTTCTTAATGGATCTGTAATGGTTTGAGATAGTAGAGAATAAATTTCTAAAAGGAAGCCATTTCCATGCTGGGAATATACACTGTTATTCACTTGCAAACTCTTAATAGTTTCTAAACCTCTGAGCAAATTCTTTAAAAAATTTCTGCTTAAAATAGAATTCACATAAAACTCATTAATAAAATTGTGATAGGGAAACAGTCTGCATGAGCAACACAACAGAACAAATATTTGGTCCTGCGTGTATTTCCGTTTGAAGCATCCAGGAAGATATTACAAAGAGACTGTACAAATTGTTAGCATATTTTCTAAGCAGAATAGGAACTGTCAAGGAATTGCCCATAATATTTCTAGTTATGCATTCCTAAGACACAAATAAAAATTCTTCTGCACATCACTCAATTTATTACAAATACTTCCTGTTGAACGCAGAGATAGCTTTCCTTTTATGGAAAGATAAAAGCCACACCTGCGTTTTTCTGCTTTATATCATAAAAGCACATCAAAACTTTTTCCTGTAGTGCAACAGGAACAGCCCATTTGTAAGGGCTTGAATGACAACTAAAAGGCCAAGCCCGTCTTCTGTTTCTGTATTTGCTTTTTTGGCATTCGTTTTGTAAAATAGCCTACTACTAACAAAATACAGTAGAAATTTTATGTCTGTTAACCAAAAAAACGGAAATAGTGTAAAGCAGTGGTTGTCAGCTAAATCCATTTCATCTGTGAAAGTACTGCTGTTTCCACTAGTCAGTAGTCCCAGTTTTTCACTCACTCATGTCAGCCATGCCATTCAAGCAAGTTTTCAGAGAACCTTGCTTGAATCTCTGGTACAGTACTACTCCTGTGTAACATCTAAAAAATGTTATCAAAGTATAATTTGCCCCATTTAATGAGGACAGAAAAAACACTGAGATCACCAAAGTCAAGACCTTGGGAGATATTAATATTTTCATACCTAAATCAGTGCACCAAAGCAGTATGCTCCTGCCACAGTAATTAACAGCATTCCTTGTAAGAAAAAATAAGCATTTCAGTATTTCCTAGAGGAAGGATTTTAGTCTTGGATAATAATACCAATAATAATACATTTTGATTTGGGATTATATTGAGGATGACATTAAGTGAATAAGCCATCCTATTTGCTCCTCTCTCCACAAAGTAGTGTGGGAGGCAGCAAAGTCTGAAGGATACTCTCAATAACCCACTAAGTTCTGAATGTTGTTCTTTGTCCTTCACTGCAGCTCAGACATCTGGCAAACCTCAGGCGAAACTGCTCTGCTGCACAACTAATCCCTTCCATTGCCTCTTCAGTTGCTCAGTGTTTGTGGAAGGCCATAACACCCTCTCACATTGCTTTCATTAGCCTTTAACTTTTGCAGTCTCCTACCTTTCCCTTTCTCTGTTTACAGCTCTCAGTCCTTTAGACATAATAGGTCAGATTTTGGACACCATTAGTGGAGTAAGGGTGCTTTTGAAAACAGTGTGAACATAATCGGCTGGGAAAATGCAAAATTGGGGTGCATTGATGGCAGACAAGTTTCATTCCCAAAGAAATCAGACCTAGAAAAGTGCTGGTCTGCCACCTATGCCACCAGTATATGGGCATTTTTCTGCCTAAATTAGTTCATGGTACAATAGAATATCTCTTTGCATTTGTGACCCTGTACCAGACTGCAAGAGACAGCAAACAAACTGGGTTATGTTCAGGTTTTGAAGGAATGTGAGGCAGGTATAAGTTGAATAAGATGTGTCTGTGCCAATTTTAAAGACATATGTGCCCTTTTGCTTAAAGAGCTATGTAATGTAGCTATGAACAACCTGTACACACATACTTCCCTTCAGTAAGAGTGGGCACTATTCATTTGTACTAATTGGTTGAACACCAAGAATTCGCTCCCTTCTTTATGGAAGACATGAATGATCAGTCTATCAACATTCAAGCTATCCTAATTCACAAAAAAGGGAGCTGTACAAGAGGCTGTTCAGGAGAGAGGGATCCACGGGTTGGAGAAGAAAAGGAAGTAGAGAGTCATGGTACCCAGGGATGAGAGGAAAATGAGAGAGACTGGAAGCATTAATTTCCAGACTTCTGATTCTGTGACTGCAGTGAATCATCAGAGCAAAAGTAACTCTCAGAAAATTTGAAGTTTCACGCTTCAACTCCCAGAGGTTTTTTTCCAACGAAGAAAAAAAATATGATCTAATTTTCAAAAACTATAATCTAATTTCTTTAACCTCTGAACATCATATGTACTGTAAGGTTATACTAGCAAAGTATTTGAGACACTTTTCATAAAAGGGAGAGAGGCAAGTCCAAATATGGTTAGCCAGTGTTTATAGGGCTATATTGTTTTAAACAATTTTTGGAAAATGCATTATAGCCAGCATTTCAAACAAGTCTCATGCTCAGTGTAAAAGAGGCTTTCCTGTATTAATTCAAAGTGTTCTGAAGCCCAGACACAACACTCAGCAGCTCATAAATTTGTCAATGGATGAATTTAGCTTAAGAAAAATAAGCTGCATGTATTATAGGTGTGGTAAGGAACACCACCTATATTCTTCCAGTTGCTTTGACCCTTTCCAGTTGGTTGCAATTTGTTATAACTTTGCCAAATTCTAACTTCCAGTTCAGTTTTTTTTCTAATTATAGTTACAAGCCTTCCATGCAGTTAGTTATCTGCTATTTGAGCTATTTGGGGAATTTTCAGTCAAAATAGCTCAGCAATTTCTGAGGGCAAGTGAGGGGAGAAAATCGAAAAAGCTTTTCATGTCCAAAGTGATAAATTCCTTTGCTATTTAAGATACTGAAATGTTGCCTTGCTTTGATGCAGGATGTCCCATTCCTAACTCTGTTCAAAATACATACCTTGTCCAAATTACAAAAATTGCAGAAGGCAGAATGAATACACTAAACTGTAGAGTGGATATTTGCTAGCTGGAAAACGTTTCCTAAAAGCTCTGCCTACACTGAATGTGCAGCAGCTGTGGACTGAAAAAATGTTCAAATGTTTTAAATATGGTTCCCATGACACTCTTATGGGAAAATCAGTGCTGCTGGGATGGAGTGGGGTCCAGCAGCTCCATAGGGGTGTGGTTGGGGGTGAAAGGGTTCCCCAAGACACAGCCCAAGGCAGGGCTGGGTTCAGCATGGCCTCAGCCCCAGCACCAGGCACATCTCTGGGGCCATGCCAGGGTGTGGGGCTGTGCATGGGCAGAACAGCACCGTGGGGAGCTGGAGCAGGCCCTGCTGTGGCATCACTTGGGAAGGGGCTCATGAGCAATGGATGGGCTGACACGGGGCAGGGACAGCAGTGACAATTAAGGACAGCCTCACCCGTACACCCAGGCTATGGCTGGAACAGGTGTGAGCTGACCAGAGAGGGGAGACTATGTAGAAAAGACACATGGAAACTGTGAACGATGGTGGTGAGAAGGATAAGCACGAGGAACATAGCTGAGTCAGAGTTACAAAAATGGGCAAGTGGGAGAACAAGCTGGAGACAGAAATGGGTCCGTGACACAACCTGCAAAACAGGCAGGACATAAGAGATTTGGCTCAGCCAGTTCATGTTTCTTTGCAAAAAATTGAAAGAAACAAAAAATTGCTGAAACTGAAGATGTTTTGATTCTCAATAAATATCCCGTAGAACTTCATGGTTCAACTGCTACTGAACAAAAGTGATCATATATTAGTACTTCCATCAGGCACTCATTATTTGAGTGATGGAGTTCCACACAGTGAATCTAAATCCACCATCCTTATAGCAATCAGGAGGTCTCAGGATGATACCACATGAAAAGTTTCTGGCTGTTTCAGTGTCCCCTTTCAAATGCCTGGTATTAGTGTAGTAGGTTAGGAGACAGTTTGTGTGGTCCTGGATTGCCTCAAAACCATCTGCTCATCCTCAGTACAATAAGTCCACCTTGGGATTCAAACAAGGCTTTTGTCTGTGCTGCTAATAGACTTCAGCAGTGCATACATTTTCCAGATTAATAACAGCAATTTAAAAATGCCATTCTGCCAAAGTCATACTGAGAAGCTTAGTATTAATACCTGAGGTGTGGCCACCATAGTAATAGCTGGATATGTGATGGAAAATGAATGGCCAATGGAAGGAAATAAAACCACAACAAAATTTTGAGGTATATGATCCAAAGTCATTAACAGAAATAAACTTAATGAAAAAAACAACAGAATATTGGAATCAAATATGTAATTGGTTTCTCATAAATTGCTAGATAATAAAAAGACAGCTGTAACTGTGCCTTTTTGAGCACTCAAAATTCAGTCAACATTAATTTTAAATTGGTTTATTTTTCTTTTATTGCTATGTCTATGTGGGGCTGTAATTCATGAAGATTCAGAAGTATTTTGAAGTGATGAAATTCCGTTTCACCTGAAATACTGCCACTTTTGGCACAAAAAGACCCTCCCAAATAGGTTTTCCATAACAGAGAAATTCTGTAATTAAATTAAAGGAAGTGAAGAATAACTTTTGCCAATTGAAAACATGTAAGTAATTTAGTTGGGCTAAACGCAATGACCAGAACTGGAATTTTGAAGGCAAACAAAGATTAAACACTGTGCTGCTACCAAACATTCCTTGGATTCTTTTGAAGCCACAAGGGGAAAATTGTCAGTTTTCCATCTCCTCTGTTTTACTGGGTCATGTCTACAAGGGGACTTGTTGCTTCCATGACAGGAGGGATCCAAAAGCCTAAACAACTTTCTTCAGCTCTAAACGACAGTTGTTTGGTCCTCAGTTATTTGCCAGCATTTCTTCCTTTGGCACCAATGTTTTTCTGGATGTCTCTTTTCCATGATTGTCAATGATCCACTCTGGGATTATACCACATACTCTCAGATTTATCATCAGTTTCCTGCCATCTTTTCACTCTGTTTGAAATACAAGGATTTCTCATCTTGAATCATACCTTCAGATCTCATCAACAGAGTTAAACTGATTTACTAGAGAAGAAAGTTTACTTTTGACTTCACTCATTCAAATTGGAAAAATGTTTCCTGATTTTGGGCAATGCACCTGGATTAAAACCTCTCTCTTATATTTCACTAAATTTTTCAGTTTAAGAAAAGTCAAACATTCTTAGGTCGGAATACTAAATTTTCTAAGAAAACTATTACAGGAACATAATAATAGATAGAATTCCATATTTTGTAATTGAAAACATAACCATTCAAAAATCTGCATCTTAAGACAATGGTCCAGTTATACAAATGGAAAACTGATTAGAAGGAGGAGTTGCCCATAAATAGGTATGGACAACTGTGTTCTTCCATTAAGCTCTACTGCAAAGTGTGATATTCTCCTCTTTCTTGCATTGCTTGATTGTTAAATGGTGATTTTATTTGCAGCTCTCACTCCCTTTTCCTAAGTTCTTAGGAACTTATTTTTCATCTGAGTGCTACCATTTCTCCTTCCACTTTCACAACCGAACAACTAAAATTTTCAGTTAGGGAAAATGGAAGGAAAAAATTAAGTGTTTCATGGATGTTAGAAAAAATAAGACCCAAACACTAAGAGTTCCTGATCATTATCACACAATTTTGTGACACTAAAATGAAAAAATTAAGTAGGCAGAATGAAATTTTAGAATTAAAAAAGAGGAATATTGTCCTAGAAAGCTCAATGCATCTACATGAAGAGCTGTGTCAGATTCCTATACTCTGAATGTCCCATTGAGTACAAATGAAGTGAAAGACTTGTATGAAACATCCGAGAGGCCCATATGTTAGTATCTGTTAATAAAATTCTCCCACAGTGACTTTTTCAGAAACAGAAAATCAAAATTGCACATATGCTTGCACACATGCATGCATTCATGACTGTGAATTGGTCACAAAAATGGGATATACCCTCATATATATAAAAATGTGTGTATTATGTATAAATCACATGCATTCATTATGGATGTTTTTATGCATATGATAGCAAAAACATTCCTTCAGGCTGTACTGCTATGCTAGCAGGCACTGTGTCAAAACCAAACAAAGAGCCAGTTTAGTAGGTTTGCTCTATAAGCTGGAGTGTACAGAAGTTTACCCATTTTCCTCCACAGGTGAATATTGTAGATCTACCCTCCCTCTGCGTTCTGTGGGTCCTTATTAGTTACAGAATTGAGGACTCACTCTTCAATGATTGCCATTTTACCCTAGGAGATCATGGAAACCTGGCAGTGAGAAGCTTGGCTAGCTGCACCACAGAAAAAACATACTGCTGTGTTTTAGAAACTCAGTGTTATAACACAGCAACTATATCATAGGGCTTTTTCACATATTTCCAAATTCTACACTATGTTTAACATTGGCATGACAAATATGTCTGGAAAGGCAAAATTTTTTGTCCTTTCATGGTGCCAATTTACTGTTCGAAGGATGCACAGACCACCTCGGAAGGGATCAAAACACTTAATTCTCTCCATTTTTGCTCCTTTTATTCAGCAAATGGATGTACCTCTAAAGTTATAGTTCAGAAACTGTTCCAGCTGCTTTCAGCCAAAAACACATTCAAGAATGTCTTGACAAGGATTTGATCAGGTAGCAAGGTCATGTCTTCATCATACATGCAGTCCTCTAGAGACAACCCTTGGAACAGCAATATGTTTCTATCCTATATTTCACAGAGTAATTATAATGACATTTTATATCCTATAGGAATTTCAGTGATGCTTCCACAATATTGACTACCATACATAATGACTACTTATTTTTCTTAATCTATATTCTTGAGTGTATAACCTTCTTTTCATTTTGTATTAAGGCAGAAGAGGAACTGGACCTGTCTAGGGGAATGTCTGGCTGCAACACATGAATAGTTGTCATTGTCCTTATATTGTCTACTCATTGAACAAATACTTAATCTGCTTGCTATTTTCATTAATATTTAACTGACCAAAGTTCAAATAAGATACTTGAAATTTTAAAATAATTATTTCATCTGTCAGTCTACCTGATCATTTATAAATAACATATTAGAAATTATCTTTCATTTTTTCCTTTTTTTTGCTGACTTTGGACTAGCCTTTCTCACATCCCTCCAAAGCCTTTTTTGTTGTAAATGTTGCTGGGTATTTTCCTTGTTTAGGCAGCAGTGTAAAGAGAAAAGGCTGTTGAGTAGTTGCTGATTTTTTCAGTACGGCCATTTCCTATTTCACAGACACAAAGTAGCCTTGTTTGCAACAGGGCATTTCTGGTGGACCAAATGATGGCTCTAACAGATTTAGCTTTTGGCAGTAAGAGAATGTTATTCCTAATGCCTGCTCTTCTTTCAAATGGCAACCATACATAGAAATATGTATGCATTTTAAACAGAATTTCTATATGCAGACTTGGGGGATTTATTTTCAATATCTAAATAAAACAGATTTTTAAATGTAAATATCTTGCTTTAAAACCTAAATTTCTGAGAAACCCACAAAGCTGTCAAAGTACATTAATTTTTGTTTCAAAATCCAGTGTCTAAGCTATAATTTTTTCCAAAATCAGATTCTTTAACTCTTTTTTATGCATGAGATATCAACACAAATAATTTATATTCAGTTGAATCTGAAGGTCTACCTCAGTAAAGCATTCAAGTGCTAGTATTCAGAAGAATACTTAATGACATGACTAACTGTGAGGTGTAGAGTTAGGCAGGTGCTTACATTCCATTATTAAAAATGCTTTGCTTTCTGAGCAATATCTCAGATCCAGCTGGTATAAAATAAACTGAATTGCATTGGTTCCTGTTGGAATTGTAAATTGTTTGTGACAGAGGATCTTTTTTCTATATAAATCTGTGAATCAATTAAAACATTTTTAGTCTTCTAAAAAGAGCAACTTTCATATTTATGAACAATCATAGAGCCAGTTTTGATAAATATTCTATTAGAACATGTTCAGTAGACATTAGAACTGGGCATTTATGTGCTTCAAGTTTTGATAAATAGTCTCTGAAAATTTCCCCAACAGCACTTCCCCTCATATATTCTGAATGCTGATTATTTTTCTCCATGGATTGGACAGTTTGGTTTATGCAACATGTTAGGCTCCCCTTAGATCTGATCCTGATTGAAATTGAAATAATACAATTAACATTAACAATGCTTTTCTTGAAATATTCCTGCTGAGATCTGAAAAGGAGATGACAAACAGCACACAACAAAAATTTCTCCTCTGCTGTTTGAAGTACAGTTTTACTGCCATGCTGTTTTATGCACATTTTCTTGGTCTCCTATAATCCCATAACAGAAACTTCACAATCCAAAACCAAAGGAGACTTGCACACCACTGGTGATAGCCACACACTCAACAAAAAATTTGTAATATTTAAGTAGAAAAGGTACATACTGGTCTCAGTCTTTTATTATGCTCTTCCATACCAGAAGAAGTGAGTTTTGAAATTACTACTACTACTACTACTACTACTACTACTAGTAATCATATAATTAGCATTTTAACTCTAGGATCACGGATTAAAAATCCAGCTAATTTCTACTTCAGTAACTTTTACAGCCACAGAGAGACCAGCTGGCATAACTAGACTCTACCCTGCCTGCAGTAAAAGAGGCAGGGCTGACCACAGTTTCCTAGACTAACTGATGTCAGGATATCAATTATTTATTTGCATGCATGAGAAAGACTGAGTTTGGTTTTGTAAATTCATATACAGCCATGAGGGTTCATGTGTTCATATTTTCTTAAGGGCTGCTATTTGTTTTCCCATTATTAGGTAAGATGTTGGACAGCAAAAAGAAGCCCAAGCAAAGGGGAAATTAAAGAAATCTGTGCAGAATATTTAGCCCTGCCCAGGACAAGTTGCTGAAAGCATTTGTTTTCAATCTTATACCAATAGTGTTCTGTTTAGTTCTTTGAGTGTTCCCTTCACAGCTGTGTATGTCCTTGCCTTCTGTTCAGAGCTAAAGTTATTTTTGCAATTTGTTTTGCTCATCTTTATTTTTAATAGATGTTACTCTTATGTGATTAAATTGTGAGTGGCAGAAATATAATGGATCAGAAAGGAATCAGTGTCATAACTTCAGATTTCCTGACCTTCCAGTCTCTCTGTTAGTCAGGAATTGTAAACAACACGAAATTCATGTTAACACTTCTATTTTGAGATTGTGCTCAATATTTCCAAGTAAGTTTAAAATTTAGGACCACAATAGAATTCTTATTACAAATTTTTTCTCCTAGATACTCTCACTCCTTTCATAGGTCTATGTCATTATACTAAAATGGTTTTCTTGTTCATAGCAAAATTTTCCATCTTTACAGCAAAGTGTATTCATCAAATTGGCTTACTGTAAATTTATATACCTTGATGAAGAGGAAGAAGAAACGGAAACACAAAGTCTTTTGCAACTTTAAATGAACCTATGCTCTATTGCAGATGTTATCACCAGTACTTAATAGTACTTAATAGACTGATCAGAGGTTCAGTATTAAAGCAGAAAAGTTAAAAAGAATTTTAGAGAATAGTTAATAATTTTCAAAATATTTTGTTCCTAGAAAAAGGTAGCACTTGAGAAAAATTTGAAAAGAAATCAACTTTAACTATAACATATGGATTATTTGCAAATTTAGGGGAAAAATACCTTCTGCATTTTTAAAAGAAAAGCAAAAAATTCTACAGATTTTAAATGGTTTTTTTACAGTTTTAACTAAGCAAAAACAAAAAAAAAAAAAGTCCACCTCTATAATTATGGCAGATTTAAAAAGAAAACATATACCAAATCTGTCACAAGAAACAAGACAAACAGGTTTTTCTCGTGTTTCCTCTCTGCCTATCCCTAGCCTTATTTTTATGTTGACTTTTCTTCAGTTAATAGCTAAATTAGACTGTAAACCTTTAGAAGAAGTCATAATTATAGCTCACTTCTGAAGTTTCCAGAATGATTTGTAATCCTGCAACAACAGTAAAGCATGGGGATAATTTTTGTTTTCTAAAGTGTTGGGTGGAAATTTGATGGAAAGAATCCTTTCCAACATTTCTGAAGTTCTAAGTTTTAACCAGTGGCAGTTATTATCTATTTTACTTTTTGGTCATTGTTATCATAACACAAACAAAAAAAACCAAACAGCAACAAAAATAAACCAAAAAAAAAAAAAAAAAAAAAAAAAAAAAAAAAAAAAAAAAATTCAACCAAATAAAAAAACCCCAAACCAAAATCAAAAAACCCCACAGATGAATGGAAATGTTGCAGCAATCAAGATGTCACAGCTTTTTATGAACTCTGCTTGAGTTTTGCCTTGTTTCTGTTCTCTAAATTTTTTCCTACCACTGTACAAAGATACATTCTGCAGAGAAATCTTGCAGTATATTCATTGGCTTTGTCTAACCTTGTTCTGTGTTACTTCTGTGGAAACATTTTTGTCCTTCCACAATGGAAGATGTAGATGAAGGGCAAAGCTGTAACTGTATGGACATATTTAAAGCCTAGGAAGAATAGTGAAGTCTAATCTAGAGAAACAATCTTCAGCGAGAGCTAGTCTGGCCCCAAGCAATGAATAAGCACTTTAATAAGTACATTTAGTAAGTATCTTATTATTGCAGTGAGACAATAAATACAAATCTCTTCTAAAAAAAAAGGTATTTTTCTCCCCTAGTCCAGTTTATTTTACCCAGCATACTTGCAAACAAAAAGGAGTGGGTGCAGATCTATGATTATATGCAGAGTGAAAAGCTGATTGTCCCTTTATCTCTTTGGAAGTTTCCAAGGGACGCTTCATTTTGTAGTGACCATACTCAGCTGTTACTAATGAATGGTTTCAGAGTCTGACACACAACTGGAAGATATTAACAAAATATCGGCAAGGAAGGAGCTGTTGACACATTGCAACATCATTTATTTAACTTTTGGTCCTGGGGATTTAAAGAAACTATTAGGGCATCACTCCTAAATCCTTTATGAAGAAGAATCATAGCTTAGACAAGTTTTGTCTTGTGGAATGTTTTCATCCAGCTCTCAGGAGGCTAAATGGCAAGTGCCAATATCAGCTCATGGGACATGAGATTTTTCTTAAGGGAAAAGGCTTCAACACTATAGAAATGACAAGAGTTGGGCAGTTCTTCACTAGAAAGAGTATCACAACTGCTTTCTTACACTTCAGATATAATTGAAGGAATAAGTAAGTACAAGAGTAACCCTGAAGATGTTGTTTGTGATTCATTCTAGTATTGCCTTTAGGGCTTTTTGTCTGGTTAGTTCAATGAATTTGAAGAGTGTTTGATAAGCAGCAAAATTATATCAGACCAGGAAACAACCATGCTGAGTGTGATAAATTTCAGTTCTGTATGCAGACAGTAATTTCATATATATGGAAGTTCACCTGAGGCAGAGCTAAGTATAGAGGAAAGGCCCCCAGGAAAGAACATTCTAATGACCCCATACTTGGATTGGCTGACTGTATCCAAAATCTTTGCTGCTCCCACAGTCAGCAGCAGCATGTGGGAACAGAGACGCTAAACTTCCTGTACTATGTCACAGCTGTAGAAGGCATGTAGAAGACACAGCTGAGAACTGTGTCATATTGTAGCTATTGGTCAACAGAGAGAGGACATATAAATTCCTGGCTATTTCACCTTAATGAAGGCAATAACTACAAAGTGTCTGAGATACCTGTGTTCAAATGTGTCTTTGACTCTGGCATCAAACACAGCATGTGCCCATGCAAAGGATGGCGTATCACAGTACTGCCCATGATCTGTGAGAAATCCATGAAGCTATCCTGGCTGTAAGTTCACTCATAAAGAAGAAATTAGCTCATTAAGATACTGGGCCAGAATTGTTAATACATATACCTCAAAAGTTGGCAAGTACTGTGTCACATAGAAAGGTAGAAGAGTGAATAAGTGAAGGAACGAGAAGAAAACAGAGAAGAGTAAATATTTCTGATGGCATAACAACAAAATATTTAGTTGCAGGCCTGAGCCATTTATTGGCCTGAACTTTAAACAAATATCTCTGCCAGCTGAATACTGGCCAAATGGCAAGTGGCAACCTCTCCGCAGCCTGATATACACACAAATGAAAAGGTTTTAGGTGCCAGACACCAGGAAGCCAGTGCTTTTAACACTACCACCCTGTAATTTATAGCATCTTGGTTTGTGCTACTGCAGTTAAGGGTCTGTTAATGTTTGTCTTCTGAATTCTAATTCTCAAGGGCTTATAATTTGGCCATTAACGTGCTCTCAGTATCAAAACCTCGGCACACATAATGGCTAGCCAAGAACAGTTTTTAGGTAATTTTTTTAGGAAGAATGTTAGTTGGTTTCCAAAATATGAGAAAGGAAGGAAAGAAGGCAGGAAGGAATGACTAGTTAAAATAGTTAAAGATTATAATTTTGTGTGCTCAATGACTTGAAATGTCTTGAATTTTAAAAGATGAATTATTGCTATGAGGTGATATTATTTTTCTTGCTTTAAAACTTTTTCAGATGAAGTCTTTTGCAGTAACCTAGAATTTCAAGTGATTTTTGAATGGCAATTATTTATAAAAATCTCATCCACTCAAAGTGCCACAGATTCACAAGGATGAAGATGTACATTGCTGAATCCTACCACCATAATTTTAAAGACGTGATTAAGAAGAACAAGAAAGGAAAACACATACTTAGGAGTGGTTTTATCAATTTACAGTCCACACTGTTAAAGCACTTTGAGTTCTAAACAGCATACTTCCTCCAAGTCTTTTGTGGTTGGATTAAATAAAGGAGTTTTAGCATGGACAGTTCCTGTTCAGTTACAATGAAATCACATCCTTCTCTTTTTAATGAAGATAAGAGCAAAGAACATCTATGGACACCCAGGAGTGCCAAGGTGGCCTGTACAACCCACTGTAAGTTTTGTGCCTCACTGTAGTGTAAGTGGTGCAGATGGAAAGTGAGAAATAGAAATTCTAAGCTAAAAATCAATCAAAAAACTACAATTTTTCTTTACTTTTTACTTGAGCAAAGTATGAACTACGGGAACAATTTCAACCTGCAATTGGCTTCAAGCTGAGAAGTCTTGATTAGCAATATATTTTAGTGAAAGTTTTGGTTAGGATGATCCTTAAAATTGCTCAGCATGAAGTCCACTCCTGAAATCTGATGCTGTTATTGTCCTTTGAAAAAAGGACACACTGTTTAATTACTTTTTAATTCTACCATATCTGTGCCTGCCATAAGGTGCATAGAGCTCCCTAAAAAGCTCTATTACATAAATATATATTATATATTATATAATATATATATTATATAATATATATATTATATATATTATATAATATATAAATACATTACAAGTACTGTGTTGTAAACACCAAGTACTTTAAAATGTTATATATAAGGTAATAATTTATTAGTCTCTAACTGAAGTTTACTTGCCTTCCACCAGCTTGTTGTCCACTGGCACCCCCAAGTCCTTTTCCACAGAGCTGCTTTCCAGCTCTCTGTACTGGTGCAGGGGGTTATTCTTAAATTAGCAGTTTACCCTCTACTGAGCCATTATGTCTAGGGAGCAGATAACTTACAGCTGCAATACACAGAAAATATTTCCAGGTCATATACACTGTATAAAAATATTTTTATTAATCTAATAGGTTGAATGAAATATATATGCTTTCAGCATTACATTCAATGAATTGGCAGTGGTGGAATCCTTAAAAACTAAGCACTAGTTTTTTACTGCATGTGCTCCTTCTAATCTGCTCTAGGCTGCACAGACTGGCATATGTGAAAACAAGAGTGTGAGAATAAAACAGTGACCATGGTAAGAGTGATCAGACATTGCTATAAGACAAAGTGCTTTATTTAACATTTACTTGTACTATGAGTTAAGGGCTAAAATATAAGCTGAGCAAAGGTTGAGAAAGTATTGTATATTCTGTTTTCACTTATTTTTGGTTTTGGGGGGATTTGGATGTTTTTTTCTTCCTTTTCCAAGTTATGAAAGCTCTTTATTATTGGCTTCCACATTTGGCCCACAATTTGGACCAAAGCAGTCAGCCAGTCAGGATGTTGTAGGAAATATATTTGCCCAAAGATTATAACTTGGCATAGGCTAACTGCATTCCCTGATGCTTTTACCTTAATGTTCTGATAATAATATTATTAGGATTCAATCACCAATTTATGACCAGTATCAATTGTAGAGGCTGACTGATGGCTTGCTTTTCTCACCTCTTTTATAAAAATTGACAATTAAATTGCTAATTTTGGATATTTTAAATGAATGCTATTATTTACATTTTACTCAATTGGATTTCACTGTGATTTAAGGTAAATGGTAAAAAATCTCTATAATTGTTCCACAACCAGACCACATAAAATTTTCAGATAGAGATAATATATTTTTACAAATAGCTAGAAAATATGGACAAACTTGTGTCTCTCTAGCCTGAAGATTTTGTATGCTTGAAAGCCTGTTTGCTTTACCCCTTTATAATATTTATTTATCTGCACACCTGGACCAACCAGCACTCTGTGACCATGAATGCAAACAAGAGATCACTCCATGACCGCTGGCTCTCCAGGAAAGGTCCCAGAGAACCCAAAAGAAACCACTGTGCCCCACCTGTGTGAAATGGATTCAGAAGAAGTCTTAGAACTCAGGAGAAGTCTATTCCAGCAGCTCATGATCAGGTGCAGGAAGGCAAAGGGAGGATGACTGAATCTAGAAGTTTTCTTTGAACAGCAAAAAGTGGGACATAGCTGCAAGTACATTTGTCAGGTTATACACAGTTGTATTGCAGAGCCCACAGGCTCTGGACTGCAGTTTAGTTTCACACCAAGTGAACAATACTGATTTAAGGTGTGTAAAGAAACATTCAGGAAGTCAGGCAGAACATGTGAACAGAAAAAGACTCAAAATGTGTGTTTCAATTTAAACAAGAAGGTAGTGTATTCTTCATGAGACAAACCACAAGTTTTGACAAAATGTCTTTCTCAGATTGCCTTTCAAGGTTACATGGAATTGCTCCTAAGTGAATGCCCAGATGTATGTTTATCATTTTAATTTAAAACCAGACTTCCTTGAAAATGACAAGATAGTTTTACAGTGAGCTATTTTTTTCTGACCAAATGTTGGTAGTGCAGTTTTAAATAGGTTTTAAAGGAACAAAAAAGATAATAAAACAATTTGCTCAAAGTTTTGATTGCAATGCTTTTGCTTTTGAAAGGTACATTTGAATTCTCTGCAAACTATCATTTCTATAAAGGCTTTATTAAACTTAATTGAAACCTTTTAAGGAAAGTGATTAGCTGTGCTACTATGTTAGGCATCCACAAAATGCAAAGACTATGGAACACAACCATATGTCAGATGACTATCATGGTCCAACACAATTCTAATCAGGGCTTTGCTGGAGAGCAGATATATGAAATATCCAGCCAAAAAGCACATTATTCTGCTGTAGAGCTGCTGCAGTGGGAACTTTGAACTTTAGTTTGTGTATACAGCAAGGACTGTACAGAAACAGCTGGCATGCATGGGAGTTTCTCTCCACAGCATGGATCTCTGATACACGGGGCTGCTCAGAGAGAGGGAATCTCCTCTAATTCCAGACAACCACTACTAAGGCCTTGAAGTACTTTTTGCTCTGCAGGCCACTTTTCTGGGCAAAATACCAAGTTTTGTGCCTTCACATTCAAGAAATACTCTGAAATTATTTTCATTAAAAGAGAAAATAATGATACTTTTAAAGAACCTTTGCTATTTCTTGAATTATTAGCTTGTTCTTCATCGCTGCAATGATGTCATAACTAGGTTTGTACTTAGCAAGCATGTCCAAACTTTTTAAAAATTCAGTATACTTTTATATTCTACGGATATCTCCACTCTCTTCTACTAGGAAGCATATATTTTCCAGTCATATTTATTAAAAGAAATCCGTCTATGGACTCAAAATCACTCAGAGGAGGGTTTTTTTGTAGGTTAATTTTGTTTTGGTTAAATTTATAAGTTAGGCCCATAGAATGGAATAAATCCAGTGCAATATTAGGACGAGAAATGAATGGAACACCTGAATTCTTTCATATTTTTATGTTAACTTGACAGGGCTCATAGTTGCTATACTAGGAAAGTTAATCTTACCTGTTCCACAGGTTATTCAGAGAGCAGACACGTTTTTATTTATTTATATCCATTATACTCAGGCCATCTTCTTTTAAATGTTTTTTGTACATGGCTTAAAATTTTCAGAAGAAAAAGGTAGGAAGACATACCAAATGGAACAGAGGTGTTGTGCTGTGGATTTTACAGAGAGATTCATGCAAAATCTGCTATGTGTCTTTATACATCACATTGTTATGATGTCTTTCAACAACAGTACCAGAGAGGCTAACTTCATCCTATTTCCAGGGTATTCAAAGGCCCAGTTAAACATATTTGGTCTGATGAAAGTGTAATGTGGGCAAGGGATCTTCTCAGGAGTATGGCCTGCAAACAATTACCACAGGAAAGTCTAGCCATACCCATTTTGCCTTGGGGATGATGATTTTACATATATGCTGAGATAACAATTTATAACAACATAAAACATTGTGTCCAAGATATAGAAACACAGAGTCATATCATGCGATGTTGTTTTTACAAAGTTAATTTTTAAGGTTAAAACAAGGCTTCAAAACAAAAGACTTCCCCTTTGTGTTGAGTTTCCTAAAAGGAATAAAGGGACAGCTGTATGAAACTAATGACACACATGTGACTAATCTTCAGTAACTCAGCAATCCTTTAAGGATGCAGGGTGTCCCTTTAGAGAATATATAGATTACATTCCTTGACACTAGAGTTAAAGGAGTGGTTATTTCATTCCTATGTATATTATCCTGCTGGGAGATAAATAGAAAACTACAGCATGCAAGAATAATAAATCAACTGGTGAAAATAAATCTGATGTTTTAAAGCAGTTATAGCTCATTATCAGTTTGAACAAAAGCCATCTTTTAAGCTTATACTGATGGGAAACAGAATAATCTGAAACCACTGGAAATCACTCGAGATAAGAAGAATGAGGAACTGTTGAATTGGTTGAGATTGAATGAAGCTTTACTCACCCCTTGGACTAAACATTTTTTTCCTGTTTTTTCATCTGTACCTATTTCTGGGACACCAGAAGATGAAAACATCAGAAACCTCTTTTCATTACAACATGAGCTGTTTTTCATTTCCTTATAAAAGCGTAACCTGGAAAGAGCAGCTCACTGCCTAAAGAAATATTTTGAGTCAAAGAAATTAATTCAGAGAAAAAAGCTGTTTCTCATGATAAATGCAGCCACTAAGGACACAAGTCTTTACTAAAAGCACCTGAAAATCTTGTTTAAGTGCAATGGGACAGTCACTCCCTGGTGGTGAAATAGGGGTAGCACACTCGGCAGATATTGAGAATTCCTTTGCTGGACCTACTCGACACACTTTTATCGAGGAGGGAATTTATCTCAGTGTATATGACTCCTGAAGCATCTCTTGGGAGTATAGAGTGTGTGATTTTTTTTCCACCAATGTTTTTTAAAATTTTCCTTCTAGTTTTGAGTCACTTGGATATATACATTTCTATTTTCCAAAATAGAAGCTCAAGTGAATACCTGAAAATATAAAATATGTCTTATATATAGGCCATATATAAGATATATATTCATCTTCACCTCAATATTTTTGCTAGCCATCTGCTAAAGGTGCAGGGTAGAATTTTGGGAGATTTTATTCCAATCAAATTTCAAGCATTGTTCCTGTTTTTATTTTGTTTCTTTGAAAATATGTGTCCATGTACTGTGGAAATCTTAAGAGCATTCTCATTGGTTACCACAAAATTATCACAAGTATATGTCCTGTTCTAATTGCAGGGGGAACAGTTGTGATCTCAGATGTTTCATTCTTGGCAAATGAGAATGTTTAATGGTAACCACAGTATATTTATTTCGAGTCACTTGCTTAAGTATAATGTGTTCTGTGCAGATAAGTTTTGAAGTGAAATTCCAGCTACAACCTGTTTTAGTATATAATTTAAATGTATTTTCAGTAAATACTATTTTTGCCTTGCAAACAGAGGCAAAGTTTTCCTTCCTGTGTTAAAATCCTACTTTTTGTTTAATTTTTAAATTATTTGGCTAATGCTGCAAAATCTGACAAGTAAGAGACATTTTCTATGTTTAAACAGCATATAGGAGTCAAATTACTCAGGGACATCCAGGTCTTCCCTGAACTAATGCTCTTGTTTTTTTAAAACATGTGGTATAACATTTCACTTGTATAATTAATTTTGTAGGGGTTTGGGGCTCTGGAATATATTATTATTTTGAATATGCCAAGTTATTAACTTGTAAAATGGAGAGCTACTCTCATCCTAATAAGTTTGGGTCTTTAAAAAGTTTGAGCAACTGCTGCATAATATAATCTATATCTAAACTATAACCTATATATTACATTGGAAGGAAAAATTCTATTTACTTACTCTTTTGAAAAAAACCAGCATGCTAAAAGTGCCACCAAAAATTTGTTATAGATACACATTGAAATATGTGACAGATATAGCAAATTGAGTGTCAATTACTTGAATGTACAGTACCTATAAAATTTTGTTACATATTCATCCAAGTCATTCTATGGAAATAGAATAAATGCACATGCACCTAGTTGAGATGGTCAAAACACTTAAAATATGGACCAACTTTATGGCTTCAGTGGGATGAAAATTTCTCCCTATCTCTTGACATCTTGACATCTTAACAACTGCTCCAAAATAAAACTAGCAAGGCAAAATCTGCATCCCCAAACCATGGGTGGAATAAGACATGGGGAATATTGTGTCTTTTTCAAACAAAACTGGAGGGGAAGTTTATGAACATAGAGTTAGTTTTTCTAGATTAGCTTTTAGGCAATGTATCAAAGTTAAGACCCATTTATTTTCAAAAACTAACTACCAGATCTTTATTTGTTCCCACTGATATTCACTGTTACCTCTGTATAAGTGCAAACCTGCTTGCAGATTCTTTTCCTGATATGGTCTGCTGAAATATTGGTTTGTATTTATTTAGAGGAAAGAGTGCTTGATGCTGAATTACCCCAAATTTCCCTTAGCAACACAGTGTTCAATGTAAGTCTTTCACCTATATCCCCATGTATCTCCATTAGAGATCTCTTAAATTTTTTTCACCATTTCATGAAGACCCAGGGAGTAGAGTGAAATGTTGCTGGTACAGACACAACTGACCTTCAAAGGTGCAAAGCAGTTGCTGTGAAAAGTTGAACTTTACTTTCCATTGACTTCTCTGGAGGAAGCAGGGGATATGTGAAACATTCAGTACACACTAAGACCAATCCCTAACTTCTCTTTAACCTTTCACATTTTTCCTAACAGTCTTTCAGGAGATGATGAAAACAGGCTGAGAGACAGAGTCTAATAATCACATAAAGTTACACGGAATTTCCTCTTGGACAACCACAAGGTTATACTATCCAGGGACCTAGCTGTATTTATGGAATACAGGAAACCTATATCTCCTTTCCTTCAAGCTTTAAAAATAAACAGTCTTGCATAAAAACACACAACTGCCACACTGTGTCTCACACCATTTTAAGGCACCTTACCTTGCAGTGTCTGCAGCCAAAGACCTTAGTGATGAGGAAGGGAGCCTTCTGTTTCCCTTAATGTACCTCCTCAGGCACTGTCACCTACGGAGCACTGAAGAATTCTGTATGTATGAAGTGTTGAGTGCTAGACTCTGAGACTTTGGGCAATATACAGTGATTGACTGATCATTTCACAGATTTATTTAATAGAAGAAATTTAGAAACTACATAAACCTTTTCAGTAACAAGCTCATACACTTTTTAAAGATAAATGAAATGTATCTGAATTAATTCTGGTACAGGTCAGAAATTACCAGTCAAGACACAGGAAATATACAATTCCTGTGGGGAAAAAAAATTAAGAGGATTCTATAAGTCTTTCTTTTCCGGAGGTGAAATGTCTATAAGGGGCTGCTTACTCCATTTTTTTTCACAAGTCAGGAGGTTAAGAGATCATATCAGGACAATTTTGTTAGCATCTGTGAGTGGGAACTAAAATAGGCCTAACCTCATGAATCTGCAATTCAACCAGTCTGAGTTTAAAATAACAGACATAAATAATGGACTACTAGAAATCAAGCTAATGTTGATTATTATTCTAAAATCATATTTGATTATTCACTTCATACTGCTCACTGGCAATATAAAAGTTGTTAATATTAAAGTACATCTACAAGTAATTGAAATCATGACAGCAAAGAATTTGGAAAAACCCCCGCTATTACCCAGATTTCAAAGAGGTGTGATATAAGGGTGGTCTTACAGTTACATATTCATCATTTCATCTGAGGCCTCTTCTGAGACTGCCAGTTACTATTAAAAACACTAAATGCTTCCAATAATACTACAGATACCTGTGTCCATTAAGAAACAGGTGATAATTACCTTGCAGTTTAATTAGTTGCTAAATAGTTGAAATACCACAATGCTACGTATTTTGTCCCCAAATAGATGCCTACCTACAATGCTTAAAGTCCATTTACAGTTCTTAGAATAATTGCCATGTATTCAATGGTGCAGCGTCTCACAATGCCTTGGATGCAACATCTAAAGCTAACAGTAAATCTGCAGCAATGGACTTGGGTTTTTTTCTTTCTTGACATTTACAGAAAACAATGTCCTCATAGTTCAGGGACAGGAAAGACTAAATTCAGGCTGCAGTTTTAGCACCACCCTGACTGCTGTGTGGTTCTTTCAAAACCTTTAACTCAAAGGACGCCACATTATCCTTGGTAAGATTTAGCTTCCAAGAGGTAAGCAAGAATTTCTGACATTCATTGAAAACTATGCTGACTTTTCCAAAACCAAACACCATCATTTGGTATTCTTAAGCCAAAATAGTAAACTTGAAATATCATGACAGACCTGAGAATGATGGATAATGTGCCTTCAACTCCTATGGCAACGAGGAAGGCTGCATCTACATTACCTGCTCCTTCCAATAACACTGTGGAAGGTGCAGCAGCAGGACTGCTTTACTGGTTTTCCTAGGAGCATTCTCTCACTACAGTTACACTGTATTTTCTCCTGCTGGACATCACCAGCTGACTCTCTATCAAGCTATGAACCATGAAGTTTTAATCCAGATCTGAAACAGATTCTGCCTAGAATTTGAATAGGGATATCTTCACTGTTTGGCCTTTTCTATACCAGTACAAGCTTTTTACTGCATGCATAACTTACTTTTTTTTGCTGAGTATTTTAACTGAGGTAGCACACAAGAAGATATATTCCATATCCCAAACAGTTTACAGTAAACCTGTATGTAAGCTGCAATGAGTCCACACGCAAGGAATCATAAAGGAAAGAAGTGAGGTGGAGTGTAAGAATATACTCAGAGTATAAAACATTTCTTCACTGCTCACAGTGGTCTTTGGCTTCTCTTAAGATCCTAATAATCACATTTCCCTATCATTCTGCCCATTTTAGCTGCTATGTTAGCTAGTTTAAAGTCAGTGACTTCTACCTACATATCTAGATTAATTTTTATCAATAGAGACCATTGTGACAGCAACGATTTTGTTACTTGTCTCAAAAGATGGATATAGGATTCATTTACAGAAATTATCATCTAATTAAACAATTGAATGCATTTCTCTATTTAATCATAGAACATACCTTATAAAGTTTCTCTGGTGATCAGGCTATCCTTTTTGAAAATGGTGAACATTTCTGCATGAGGAAGAGAAATTAGTGTAAATTGCTAGGAGGATTCTAGAATAAAAGCATAATTTCTGTTCTGTTGATCTAAATTTTAATACTCATGCAAATCACCTGTACACGAATGAGATGAATAGAAGGAAAAAAAAACCCCCACCAACAATCTCAGGGCAAACTTCATTATCTCAGACTATCTTACTTAAAGATGCAGAGCTGAGAAATGTCAGCCTCAAATACCTGAAGCATGTGGCGTCAACCTGAATATTGTCTGCAGTTTTGGTCTGTATAAACAATAATAGAATAAAGATATTAAACTATTATAGAGCATCCAAAGAAGAGACACATGTATGGTGAAGGGCCTTGAGGAGAAGTGTGAGGAGTGGCTGCGGTCACTTGGCCTGTCCAGCTTGGAGAAGAGATTGAGGGGAGGCCTCATCACAATCTTCATCTTCCTCATCAGGGGAAGAGGAGGGACAGGCACTGATCCCCTCACTGTGGTGATCAGTGACAGGAGCCAAGGGAAAGGCCTGAAGTTTTGATGGAGTTGTTTTTGTTGGATATTAGGAAAAGGTTCTTCACTCAGCAGGTTGCTGGGCACTGTAACAAGGGAGTGGTCACAGCACCAAGCCTGACAGAGTCCATGAATTGTTTGGACAATGCTTAGGCACATGATGTGACTCTTGGGCTATTCTGTGAGTTGGACTCAATGGTCCTTATAGGTGTCTTCCGACTCAGCATACTCTGAGATTCACTGGGTTATTTTCAGTGATTGGAAGGCAGTACTTTTTCCAAAACAACCACAAGACTCAATACTCATATAAAACAAAAAAAAACATTAATTCAAACATCTCCTGTGGATACATTCAGATCATATATAGTACTATAGAGCACTCAAAATACTTGGGAGGTAGGGCATGAGCAGCATTAACTGGTTCAGAGTGATTTGATTTGCCTGCAAGCACAGCATCACTGACACACTCCTCACAGCCCCAGCCAAAGGCAGCAAACATTCCACCTGCTTGGTCCTCAACATGATGAACAGGAGAAACATACAGCTCAAGAATTAATGAAACTAAATACAATATCTGTACAAAATGTTCTAACACATAAAAAAGGCAGATATGGGTCCCTGTTGAAATCAGTGACTCATCTGAATTTCTAATTTACTGTGAAACATTCTTGGATAATATCACATACTCAGAAAAGAAATGATAGATGGGAGCACATGAAGTTCTCTGTAAATATGAATCAGGAAACCAGGACATAGTTGAGGAATCTTTTCACTAGCAAATCCAAGTTGAAAGAGAAGGAAAGACAGAGGTCATGGTTCTTTCCTTGGTTAAAAAATAAGTAAACAAATAAATAAAAGGCTAGTATTAGGAAAAAGCAATTCTGTGGCTATTGGCCACAGAGGTTGTGTTATTCTCACACATTCCCAAGAACATCAGACTCCATTCATGTTCTGCATTTTTCATGGAGAGGGATGGATGACTTCATAAAGTCTCATCATTATTTCTTGAGTTCTTCAATTTTCATTGCACTGCACTGAAAAAGGTCACTACAAATGAAATAAAGGACTCAAGTCACTCACCAGCATTTGTCTTACTACTTGGCAGAATCCGTATCCCCAAGCTGAATCCCCGCACGGAGCCGTGGAAGAAACAGGTGCCTCCAGGTGGCATAGGGGAAGCCATTGTGCTGGGAAGGGTCACAGTGAGATAACCAGTCCTTGTGCAAAGGGATGAAGCCTCATGTCCCCAGAATGTATTCCAGCACTGACAGAACCAACAGGGCTCTGCAGCAGATGTAGCCACTGGAAATGCTGTATTGGTGGAAACTTAACTGTTGGGGAAATTTACGCTCCTATAATTCTGCAGCAGCTGCTTGATAGTTTTGTGACTAAAAGAGGTACCTTACTGCTAAATTTACACTCATACATGTCCTTGTGAGTCCAGCTCCTGATGGTTATATTTTCAGACTTTTTGATCTTCAAATAATTTATTAATAACAGTGTGCCAACTCAACCCTTCTGGAACTAATGAATTATACATTATAAGTAAATTCAATTAAACTAAAGCTCCTTTATACCTAACAAGAAATAGCTGACTTCTTGAATAACTGATTGAAGTGGACACTTAGAAACTAATAGATCTCCCAGTCAATGGAACCATGTATATATTTTGTTTCACACAATCTACTTTGGCTTCCAAAAAGACAAACTACATGCTAACAAATTCCTTAATTAGGTTACTGATAGAGAAAGCAGTCCCAGTGCATTGCTATAAGCAGCAATGTGTGAATTTTCTATTCAACACAGCAACAGTGGGCTATTTATTCGACTTATGTGCATAATTAGTTGTAAAATTACGGGTGTTTTTTTTTTTTTTTTTCTTTTAGCATACAGTAGTTATTCTTTATGGGTCTGGACTCTGAACAAAAATATTTCCTTTAGACTTTGAGTAATGCTTTCTTCAGGTGAGCTCTGGCAAATGCTGTTAAAAAATATAAATCTGGAAACCTAGGAAGTATAGAAAGCGGAAGGAAATTACTTCAGCTTGGCACGAGGTACAATATTACTTTCTTTAAATAGAATGTGTCCTCTGTCCTTAGGAACCCCTTACAGGTTAATTTAACATTTCATTATACCTCTCTCACTCGCCCTTGGCTTGCCAGAAACACACCAGGCAGCTGATATTACAGAATCTGGAGTTACAAAGACCTTATGTTTACATACACTATTTTTCACTTCTTTCCAAATGCATGGTTGATTGGCACCTTTCTGATTTATCAATAAATGATTTTTTAAAATTTACTAGAGAAAAATAGCACATAGTGGCATGTGCATTACTAACAAGACTGTAGGTAAGTTTAGACAGTATCATACATTTGTGACCAAAACTGACTGGTGTTTTTTTTGGTTTTTGTTTTTTGGTTTTTTGTCACCTATTCTTATCTAAGCGAATAGAAAAACACAATTTTAGAAAAAAGCTACATTCAAACTCAAGCCCTTGAAAGAGATGTATGGTTATACATGTGATATTCTTAATACATAATAGGAGCCAAATAGGTAAAAAGTGTCAAAGATAACAGCACTGTTAATGCCATTACTATAACTACTTAAAATATACAACTTCATGCTGTAGATATTTTGGAGAAGATTCTGAATGGGTATAGATCCTTGTAAAATACTGTTAAAACTTTTTCATAAATTATCTGAACGAAAGACAAAATGATGTCCAGGAAAGTTCAAGAAATAAAGATACAAAGACTAAATAATTGCTAAATGCAAAGATTAAAGACTGCTCACGGGGAGTAATCTTTATAGTTTTCTCAACTTACTTTTTGGGACCTGCATGTTTTAAAACACAGCCAAACGGAAGCACACAGCAATAGCAATGAAGGAACAGCCTCACAGAGCAGGGACTGTGACCTGGAACATACACTGAAATGGTTATTTTAGATAGCCTGGCCATGGGGAAAGACAGTCGAGTCCTCTCGTGTACACTAGACATCCAAGTAGTGCCTGAGAGAACTGAGAATATTAGAGAAGATACAGGTGTTAGCAGTGCTCAAGTCAAAGTTGTCCTATTTTTGCATAAATAATCAAATATGCAGCAATAGAAGAATTATTCTAAAGTTTATTAACTAGGACACTTGACTTTTCCAAGTGGATAACCAAGATGGATTTCCATGTTTTGGCACGTCAGAGCTCATGCACTGTGAAAGGCTATGGACAACTCATCTGAGACAAAGTAATCTTAAAAGTATCTATTTTACAGACCCCTCCTTTACTGGCAAAATTGATCTACTACTTCTTAAGAAGATTCAGATGTTGTCTTTAAATTAGAATGGAAACAAATTATCTCTTCCCATTCTTCTAATTAAGATAACAGTCGCTAGTACTATTTCTCATGCTTAAGTTTCCTAAGAAGAAAAAGTAACCTTTCTCTGAACTCCTCCCTTGCTTTGCCATTAACTAATCAGTAAAAACACGCAGGTGTAAAGTTGATCTGACAAACTCTGTTGAGAGTATATGTGGTATAATTTCACTGAATCCTCAGTGCAGGACAGAGTGTTGGCTAAACCCAAAGGTTTATCAAAACATGGTGATAAATCCCAGATGCAATCTCAGCTTTTCATGCTTTCTATTTTGTTAAGATCTTGAAAACCACTCATGGGATTTTTGTTGGGTGTTTTCTTTTTTCTCTCCATTCCACAAATTCAAAGTAAATTGGTCTGGCTTCTGGTACCTGGCACACTGGCACACTTCCTCTTAACAACTGTGAGCCTGTCTGAAAAACAGAACAACATCTTTGAGATGTGGTGTTTATATGGGCAACATTCAGCCTCTGTAGTGAATGTGGCCCCACCTTCAAAGAAACTCCTGAGCACTGCTCACCTGATGAAAGCATGAAGTGTTTTTCTTGATTTACATGGAAGCAGACAGTTCATTAACTGAGCTGAAGTTGAAGAAGTAAATGTAATGCACATGCAGATGTTTCCCTAGCTACTTGATATCAATGTTGCTACAGCTTTCCTAAGAGTAAGAGTACAAAGACAGCAGTGATAAGGCTTAGCAGAATCTCCCAGCAGCTAAAGGTGAGCAAGCTGTTTAAAATATTTGTATCAGGGCTACATAGGTCAAAGAAGTTAAATTAATGCAACCAAATCTAAATAATTAATATATAGGATGGTACTATGCACTGCACACAGGACTATACACATACTTCACAGAAACGATAATTTAATATGGCCAAGGGGTAAATGGAGGCCTGGCACTCACAAAGCAATCCCTAAGAAATCTACACTTTTAAAAAAGTTTTTTAGGTTTCCAAGCTTCAAGTAAAATTATACCTAATTATTTATATAATTAGGGCACCTCCTCCAGCAGCAGTCATTCAAACTTTAAACTTGGATAAGCTCAATTCCTCTGGTCACTATAGAAAGAGTCCTTTCTGCTCAGTTGTTTTTCAGAAATTGTTCTTTCCTTGACTAAGAAGGTTTAAAATAATAGTCTCGTGAATATGCAAAAAGGTGTTCACAGTATGAAAAAAATATTTCAAGCACAAAATTAAAATAGATAAACTTTAATGAACAATATGGATAATGTTTTATACCTATCAGTTCTTAAATGTCAAGGCTACTTTCTGCTGTCTTTCAATCAGAATCCTAATTAAAATGACACCTCAACATCATTGAGTTTCTCAGCTAGAAAACTCAATAGTAGCTCCCTATTATGGTTGCTTTTCTTGGCTTGTTACCAAATCCTCGCCACAGTCATAACAGCTACAGATTAATCAACCTGCTTTTCCTCAGTTCATTAATTTACCTACTTTGCTCATATAATCTGTCTGTGTGGAATCTGAGGGTCTTTTATTCCTATTGCAAAAGATCCTGTAATTTGATCCTTAGTTCAGCATTAAGAGAAGGAGTCTTCACAGACTATCTATAAAAGAATGCCTCGATTATCACTTAACTTCTGCTTCTTACACTCTGACATTCTTTGTGCCATTATTTTTTTCTTTCCTAATGAAAAATTTGTCTCATATATTTGGACACTGAAATAACTACCTTCTTTATTCTCCTCCTTGGCATCTATCTAAACACCTTTCTATCTTTCTGTCTCCTAGATTAGTATTATGTTTATCTTAGATTTTTAAATCAATTTTTCCCACCATTGTAGTTTACTGATGTAGAAGACAATAGAGTGAACAAAAAATAAAGTGAAAAAATCAATGTGAATGGTATTTGTGTATGCTTAAATACATTTAGTACTAACCATGCACTAAAACCAATGGCTTCTCTTTCTGTCTGGAGATACTTATAGTCTTGTTTTCTTATAAAGCTGGACAGTGAAAGAGAATTTTGCTTGCAATTTTTTACTTTTTTTGCAAAAAAAAAAAAAAAAGAACAATTTTCAGAGCAATTTCTGTCTATGAATATCCAGCATTAATAAAACAAAAATCAGAATGTGTAGATGGTTAAAGAAGGAGATAGAAGTCTTGATAAAATAAAGAACAGAGCATGTCTGTGATTTTGGTAGGCAATGTATACCCAAAGGCCTTGTTTTCCCACTGTAGAGACAAACAATTTTTCAAAAGTCCATGTTGCTTATTTATTTCCAGTGACAGGAGAATACAGTGCCCAGGTAAAAAAACAATTTTGAGCCCAAATTCCAATTCCCAAATTGGCTATTCAGCTGTATCCTTGTAACCACATTTCAGATTTTGCATTCACTACATTTAGTCAGTGGTGTAATGGTCATAATATGCTATTGTGCAGCCCTATGTTAGAAACCACATGCTTTTCCCTGACAAATACTCGTCTAGTCCTCAATGCTCAACATAAGAATTTTACATTATCAAATTCCAAGAAAGAAAATTTAATTTTCCAATGTTCATACATAGTAACTGAGCTATGTCTCTCAGCACACTGGAGAATCATTCATTTCTGGATGACAGTTTATTTAGGGTCTAACCTATGTAGATATATTTCTTAATTTTAGAAAAATAAGTCAATGCACATAGTAAGGTAATTAATCTTTCCATTATGCCAGGCAATAGTAAGAAATACTCATGTCTTCACCTTCACATTCCAGCTTGAATTTGTAAGCATATGATTTAACAACCTGTTTCAGTGTGTCATGGAATTTTTGTACCTGAGATACACAAGGTGAAGCCAAAAATATCTTCTTAACTCAGGTTATAGTGATCATTATCTTTCAATACTGTGTCTCTCAGTATCCCTTTGGGTAAAATGTCCAACCTAGAACTGGATAAATGCATCATGTGATGGGTGAGCCTCGCAGGTTGGGCACAAAGCATCGTAGTGAATGGGGTCACATCAGTCTGATGACTGGTCACTAGTGGGGTTCCCAGGGCTCCATCCTCACCTCTGTGCTTGTCAATGTCTTTATAAATGACTTGGGTGCAGAACTTGAAGGTGTATTAGGTAAAATTGACGATGATACTAAATTGGGAGGAGCTGTTGACACTCTCAAAGGCAGGGAGGCCCAGCAGAAAGACCTTGACAAGGCACAGGGCTGTGCAATCACCAAGCACATGAAATTAAACAAGGGAAAGTGCTGGATTCTGCACCTGAGATGGGGGTACCCTGGATACATGGATAGACTGGGGAATAACAGACTGGGAAGCAGCACTGGGGAACGGGACCTGGTGGCCCTTCTAAATGTGAAGAATATTAAATTTATTATTCTAAATGTTAATGTATTTAAGTTAGTTGTCTCTTCCATGTTGCTCTTCCATATCTTATTTTATGTCTACCTATATAGACAGCTTCTTCCAAAACATTTAGGAAGCCCTAAAAATGCAGGTGAGGCTATCAAAATTGTGCTTTTAAAATTTTTATAGCCTTCAGTTCGCAGCTGGAGTCCTTTCTGGCAAGTGAAATGAAAATCATCACATTATAGCAATTTAAGTATGGATTACTAGTCTCTTAATATGTTTCTGATCCTAAAATTGTTTGTCCCTGTCTAGAAGCATTTTTTTTTTAACCTGGATTTAGGAAATTACATGGGAAGCTTAAGAACAATATAAGCAGTGACTAAGTGAAGATCTGGAAATCACTTTCTTAAATTTAATTCTTAAATTCTTCTTAAACTCCAATCTCAGTGCCTAAGTTTTGTATTTACTAAAATGTACTGTGATTAAATACAATGCTAAGAATGCAAGATTAATCACAATAAAGTATTGTAAGAAAAAAAAAATCAAAAGTAGGAAGACCTGACCACTCTTAAAGCAGAATTTGATCAAAATTCATTGTCAATCAGCTACTGAATTAGGTCACTGGAATCTAAATCTGTTTTTGAAAGTGGATGGCCTATGCATAATACTATCTTCTGTGTTTTGGTATGGCATTTCAATGATTTTACAGTGATACTCAATATATTATTGCAAATTAGCAGGACTTAATCAAATGGAGACACACATCCCATTTCCTTCTCTTTTTAGCCTATACAGCGTCACTTGTTTTTACTCAGAAGAAACCAAAGTATGCCTGGAATCGTAGTTTGGAAAAAATTTGCAGATTTGTGGTAGTAGTGGCATTGACTACCTGCCATGAAGCTTTTTAATGAGCCTCACCATCTCCATATCAAGTTCAGCAATGAATGCAATTTGATCCCAAAAGAGCCTTTTTCAGAAGCCATGTAACCTTTAAAGGACCACCTATAATATATTAACTCTATTTTGATGAAAAACAAATCTGCTAGATACTTAACAGACTTCACCCTGAAGTAAAAGCTGGTATATGATATTGTTCTTGGCAAAATAGCCTCAGCCTCCTTAGAAGCTGTGATTTTATATTACCAACCCTTTTCAATAATAATGAACATAGGGTAACCAAAAATGTTACATGCAGAAAAACACATTATATGCCGGAGTTATCTTATTCTTCTAATGCATAAGGATCAGATTTATTTTGCTATAAATCAAATATAAATTTTGATAGTTCCACTTACATTCATGGAGCTATCTCAATTTATAGCAATTCAGGTCTTGCAATTGCATTCTGCTCCCTAGAAATAGAGGTAATTGTGACTGGTTATGGTACATGATGTACCTTACCATTTTGAACAAGAAATTTGCTCAGGTTTGCTCTTGTGATGACCTAATCTTTTACCAAAGGATGAGCCGTCATTAACAATGTTGAAACTAAGTAGCATAAATTGAACACTTTTACATTTCAAAGATGGCATAACAGAGAGTCAGGACTGAAACATAAAAGGAAAAATCCCAAGCCATATAAGCAGAAGGGAGATCTAGATTTCCAGCACCAACATTTCAAAGTTTTGATGCATTCATGTCCTTTTTCACAGAGAGAGGTTATTTGAAAAATGTGGCCATCCATCTAGTTTTTGATCATTAATTCTTTCCCATAGAGTTTGGGATTGACAGGCTTAGGGTCATCTTTGACAGTAGAACCAGTCATCTTGAAAAGATGTATTCTTATGGACTACATTAAATATATTTCATTAAGAAAGATCCAGATAGAAATCAATAATGACCAAAAAAATTAATATTTTTTGGTTTTCTTGCTTGGGGCATGGGAGAGACTAGTATGTGCAGTTGTTTCCACTAATCCTTCTTAAAATTCATTTGCTTCTTTCTGGGATGTTTCTTAATCAAAGATCAGACTGTTATTGCATGAAATAAGCAGCTGGAGAAAGGTAACTTACCATCCCCATTTCTCAATAAGGAGAGCTGTCTCTACGTAGGATCCCATGCCATTACAGCACTGTAATTATTTGGTGGAAGTGCAGGAAGAGCCTCACTAAGAATGTCTCCATGGCAATCATTATGGTACAGACTCTGACATTTCAAGTTGAATTACAACTCTGCACACCACACTATGCACAGTAGGCACTACAACCAACGATGCCTGTAGAGGCTAAGCTGGAATGTTCACTGGACTTTGGGATATTGCAATTCTTATTTTTTCTGTAGCTGAACATCCAACTGTAAGTATTGATGACTCAATATTATGCACGTTTTGCTGTAGTTAGATCTTGTTCTTCCACAAAGCAACTTGTGTCCCTCATGCAGCAAATGGACTGCAGGCAGACATAAACAATAAAAAGTCCTTCCCATACTATGGTCTCATCTTTTCTACAACTCCTAGTTTCTTTTCCCTCAGATACAGATGAATACAAATAAAGCAAGATTGAGTGGACAGTGACCATTACACCCTTGAACTTAATTTTCCTTTCTTCAAGTCAACCAAGAAGAGAATTCCACTGTAAGGGAAATCAGGTCAAAGAAGAGAATTGCTTACCACAAATATTGTTTAATCAAAACATAAATACTGAACTAGATCATATGCAATAAAAAAACTTGCCTTTTAGACACACATTTTTAAAATATTCCAGTAGTTGGACAAGGGGCAACAGGCACAAATTTAAACACAGCAAGTTCCATCTGAATATGAGGAAAACTTCTTTTCTTCAAGGGTGACAGAGCACTGGAATAGGCTGCCTGGAGAGGTTGTGGAGACTCCTTCTCTGGAGATATGCAACACTTACCTATGTGATCCTGTGCAAGCTGCTCTGGATGAACCTGCCTTAGTGGGAGGGTTGGACTGGTTGCTCTCCAGAGGTCCCTTCCACCCTCAAACATTCTGTGACTCTGTGCCATCCTGTGATTCTGAATTGTACACACACCCCTTTTCCTTCACTCCATGCATCTCTCATTCTTGGAGTTTGTCTCACCCAGCTTCCATTTTGAGCTTTTCTTCTCCTACTCTCATGTTGTCCCTGCTGGCTTCCATCCAACTCGTTCCTTTTTCCTCTTATTTCCTTTATTCTTTAGGTGACTCAAGCTCTCTCTCTCTGCTCATGCAACCAAAACTTTTTGCATATTTTTGTTGTTTTACAAGGGCCACGTCAGGTCACTACCTGTTATGCCTATAAAAACATTTCTCTTTCTTGCACCCCCTCTTTGTGTGTAGGCCTCCACATATCCCCCAAGGGCCACTGGAAGGTGTGGAGAGGTCCAAACTGACAGAAGAGATCCCAGAAAAGTACTCACTCTCAGCCTAAAGTCTCTAGCAAATACCTCACTGTATTTCTAAAGTTTAGTTTTTACATGGAATTTATAATAACAGGAAAGAGAAATATACAGACTTTCAGTACTTGGAATGGCAATATGTCATGTGGCTAGGAAAGGTATGTCTGGGAGTATCATATAGCTGTTACTCAGCCTAGAGACAGAGGAGCTTTGTGTGGTGTGCTGAGGCTTCTTGAGCAAGTCAGACCAAAATACAAACACATGGCTGAGGCTGTTCTGAGACTGACATAGACAAGTTTCACACCCAAAAATAAGTAGCTATTTTTTATTATGACAACAAAAATTTGTAAAGGTAAAGAATTAAGTCCCAGTATTAGACCCATCTGACTCCACTCTCACAACAGGCCAACCTCTCTCTTCCTGCAATCTTCATTCAGGCAAGGACCAGAACAGTTTCATTTCAAAGCACAATAAAGAGAGACTTATGGATCATGCTCCATCAAGTAGGGGACAGTTGCTGTCTCTGGAGACCTCACAAGTGAGAAGCTAGCTTCTTTATCTTGAAAATCAGCCATTCTGAATTACTCAAGAAAATTCCATATTTTATTAGTTTCTAATCATGAATAATTGGATTTAAAAGTTGCAACCACTCAGATTTCCAGCAGTAATATAGGAATAAAAATATTATCAAAAAGTAAAAAATGTTTGCATCTTAGAGTGTTTTTTAATACTCTATATTCCAATGTTCTAAAAGATAAAAAAGGGAATTGGAATTTTTCTCCTTGAAACTATAAATTACAGAGGGTCTGTTTAGAGTAGGATACTCTAGGGTTTGTTCATGCATTAAAAAAATAAGCACAATCTATAGGGGTGGAAGAGAAGTGGTTGTTGAATACTTGCATGTTTAACACAGAGCATTCAATATTGTCATTGAAAGGGAACAGATGGAAAGATCTCAATCATAAAGATTAATATAGGATTTCCTGTAAGTTGCCTTAGTAGGAGTTAGGCATTTTCAAAGCCAGCTTGGCAATAGTGCACTTATTTGGTGAAATTTATGATCAGGAAAAGAGCACTCTAGAGGAAGGAAAGAGGCCAGTTTCTTCCTTCCATGCATTACAGAGGAGCCCCACAAGTCATCAGTAGCATAGGTCCCTTTGATGTACATTTAGGCAAAACCACTTGCAATTGGATATACAAGTAGCATATAAAACATATTTCTGGCAGCGGAAAACACAGTGTCTTACAGAAATTACATGTACATCAAAGAGTTTGAGAAAGAGATCTTTGTGATGATGAGAATGGATCCCATACGATAACCAGTCACTCCATGCTGCACAGGATGAAGCTAAACCAAAAAAAAAAAGTGTGCCACACAGAGTGAAATTGGATATTCCACAAAAAAGCCACCCAAAATCCAAGTCAATTCATGCTAGAAACTTAATTTTGTTATTGGCATGCTACTGACTACATTACACTGTAGGACTCTATAGTGATTTCTCCAGTGTGTTGTAATGTAGGTTAAATACTTACAAATAGCAAAGCAACTGCAGAAGTGAAGCTTAGTGGGTTCAGAATTTGGCTTTTGGAAACAGTGTTCGAGAATTCTCTGAATTTAGGCTCTACTCAAGCACAAACATTTACCAAACCATGTACAGTACAGTACATGCAATAACATTTACTGAGCACAAAAGCAGGCGAGATAAGCAACCCCTACTGCCATTCCCTTAGGAAATTCATGGTTTCTATGTATTGTAAATGCCTATACAGTTCTCAATTTATAAAAGGTATTTTCTTTTGTTTCTTCTTAGTGCATGGAGTTACCTTGCCACTCATTCTAGATTTTCAAGATATCTGCCCTAACTCAGGATGCGTGATAACTCCTGTTATCATACTCAATTATTTCTCCCATCACCAAAAGAAAATTAACACCTTCATTAAGCGCATTTTGTGAGAAAATCTAGATACTCTGGAGGAGTTGCAAGTAGGTTCTATGGAGCACACAACTATGGTAAACAATGAAATGTAAGCAAAAAAATGTAAATAAGAAACCAATCACTAAGACCTGGTTGATTTGAAATATTAGGGAAATTGGATTTTTTTGTGTCTTGTCCAGAAATCCTCTGTTTTAGTCAAGTTTTGTACCAATTGCATTCTTGCAAAATTCATCCTCTGTTGCATTGCTGCAGAACCACCAAATTGGTTCAAATATAGTAACGACCTTGTAAGCATAGACTTGAAAAGAAATTAGCCCACAATCACTCACTAATTCAATATTACCACATTACCTATAACTACTGTTTAATATTAGATCAAGGGTCTGAACAAGGACCTGGGAAGTCAGTGTCCTATTATTCTGTGCAAAAGCATTTGATATTGTTTATCTGAAATGGTGCACAAATTGTTTTGTCTAAGGCATACTCCACTTTTGTTATTATTATTTCTTATTTCCCTCTATTAGCATGTTGCTAATAAATTATTATGTGGTCTACTTTTTTTCTTTAATAACCTCAAGATATCTCTTAAATCACACAAACACACTTTCCAATAAATACTAAGTAATAAATACTTATCTGTAAATGCATCTAAATATTTTCAAGAAAAATAATTTTTTTTATGGAGAAAAATGTCATAACATGCAAAAAATTCCCTTAAACATCTTTAGCCTAATTCTTTTAAGAAAATTGTTCTCATAGTCATTTCAATTTCTTGCAGACCCAAAGTTCCAGAGAGTCTTCCATTTATGTAAAATCATAACTATTTCAGTATTGACTCCCACACAGCTCCCACAACAGCTCTAATTCCAACTACGGTGATGCAATGTTTATAAGGGCTGAAGCAAATACTGCTGCTTCACAGAGGGGATGTGAACCCCAATGTCACTGGCTGTTCCTGTCTCCTGTGTTTAGAACAGCAGCCTCCACTTAGAGCTTCTCAGAAAACTCAAAAATTCTCACTGGAAGATAAAATTAAAGAATTTGAGCCAAAAATCTCTATCATCTGGCTCCACAACACAAAAAACTTTGCTTATTTTTTACCACTTATTTTAAATTCTGTATACATATGTATCCACAGACACGTAAGCATTTCTTCTTAGTCTCTAGGCAACCTGATTAAAAAAAATGTAAAGAATAATAAGCACATGGGCTACAAAAACCTTTTTAACCTACTACACCAGAAATCTTAAATACTGGGCAAATTTTTGTAAATACTTATTTAGGGAACCTGAAGCACAGATGGCAGAGCTGTGTGCAGAGATGTACTTTGTTTTCATAGCAAGATCCAAGCTTTCAACGTTTTTTTTTTTTGAAACACTGCCAAAAATGAAGTGGGTGGCAAGAGCCAAACTTTCCCATTCAAAAGGCATCTGTTGACTGCTGAAAGGGGCCTGGGAGTCCGACTGCAATTTGTCATCCCACAGTACTCTGAAACAGGTGGAAGACAACCTGAATAGCATCTGTCATCATTTCAGCCCAACTCCCTAACTACTGCTCACAAAAGGAAGCACATAGGAAGATATGGGCAGGAACCTTAGGAAGATAAGAGCATTAACTAGCCATTTAGTGTAAGATGAAAAGTCTGTCTAGTTCTGTCTCTTGCAAAGTTCTGTAGCAGAAAATAAAGTAAGTCATTAAGAAAAACAATGTATAGAACAATATACTTACACATTTACATAATTTTCATCTTTCAGTAAAAAAAAAAAAAAAAAAAAAAACCTCATATATTCTAAAGTTCTTTCCACAGAAGGTCTATTGATAAATCGTTTTGTCTGCACAAGTTCCAGGACTAAATTTATTGCTGCTTCCAGGAAAAATACTAATAATTTTCAAAGAAAGGTACAACAACCTGTTTCAGATTTGCTAACACTCTTAATTAGTTTCCAAGCATGAACACTGAATTATTTTCAGCAGGACATGGTACGGATTTTCCAAAGTCTGGATGAGAATTCCCACATATAAATATCAAATTAATAAGACTAATTTTTTGTCACAATTACATCATTGCAACTCTGCTGTAACTACAATGCAAGCACAGCAAGATACTATCATTTTTGTTTATCCCTAGCTAGTCTCACTTACGGAAAACAGTGACTATAGCTAATTTTTAAATCCTGTGGCTCTCAGCTCCACTGTGAACTATGCAGCTGCAGCCGAGAATTGGCTTTATTACTGCTGCATTTCCTGACACCTGCCCTCCACAGCTCCAGCTAGCACTAGTCACCAATAAAGAAGTCTACCAAAGTCAAAACAAGAAGTTTTCTGTCATATTGGGTTTCATGATCTCAACAGACAGAACAATCCATGACTTGGGATTCCATCGGTTGCTCTCAGATGGATGATAAACCAATAAAATTAAAATCAGAATGTCTCCGTAGCCTGTGGAGTATCTTCTCAGAACCCCACTACTTTCATTACATCTTTATCAGGTAGAAGAGAAACACAGTCGGAGAGACTTCCTCATGACAGTTCTGCAAAACTCAGTAACTTTGTGTTTTAATTCACTAAGTGACAAGAAGTACTTACTCCATGCCCTCAAATAAAAGCTTCATGATTTGACTTTTTGATGCGTTTTCTTTTCCTATTAACAAAAACCTGTCATTCTTTGTCTGTCTTTCCTAGCCAGCTTCAGTTTGAACATTTTAAAAGATAATGAGTTATGGAATTTATTGGCCAAAGTCCAATAAATCTTAGTAAAATACAATCGCCTATTTTTCAAAACTATGTTCCAAGGAAATGAGTGATAAACAGAGTAGTAAATGTAGTTGAGTCAATGAGTTATCTGCCTGAAGAGTGCTTACCTTTGCAGCAAAGACAGAATGTTTATTTGTGATGAGAAACATTACTGGAGATAATAATGAATGCAGTTTTTATCAGTTGCTCTATAAGAGAAATAACTTCCCAGTATTTTTCACTCTTTATTTTACTCTTCAATTATTCTCATGTCTCCAAGTACCCTTTAAATAATATTGCTTGCAAAGCCAGCCAAAAAGTGGCTCTTGCCTCTAAATAACTCTGAAGAATTTATAAGCTGTTTTTCCTTCTATGCTTGGAGCGACTCCCAGTGGAAGCCAAATCCACAAACCTGCAACTCAACACCAGGAATGACAAGTTAATCTTATCAGTGTTGTCAAGGTCTAATCCAATGACCTCAGGCATATGATATCTGACAGATGGTGAACCACAATAGCTAATTCTATTTCAATTTCAATGAAAGCCCTTTTAGATTATTGTTTTCTTATGTGTTGTTACACTGAGATACAGTTCCAAAGACACAGTGAGAACTTTCAGTCCAGACTTAAATTCATGTCCTTACAAAGCCTCTGATAAGCATCATAGTTCAACCAAGTAGATGGTAGGCAAGTCTTCAGAGATGCAGGGATTTGTTTCAGATAATCAGTATCCAAAAGCCGAGATGCTGAAACAACCTGCAACTGTGCTCTCTAAATAACTCAGTTCTGGACACTTTTTTGGAAATTTCTTCTACTGAGACTAAGGACTATCTAGAAACCATATTTCATGCAATATATCAGTTCCCCTGCTTCTGGACAGAAACAGGAGATAGCATAGCTAAATTCATTATGAAAGTAAAAGAACAAACTGCCAAATACCTGCAAACCTTGCTGGATATTTGAGACATTTCAATCCAATTGGCCAGTCTTGATTAAAATTACTCATATATTTCTATCAAAAACAAAGAAGGCAAATAGGTTCTCAGGAGTATCAGGAGGGTGAATGTTTGGTCTCTTGCACATGCTCTCAGACATACTACTCCATATTGCATGTCAAGTATCAGGAAAACCTCAGATCAATCTCTGTGGAAGCAAAACAACACTTCCTTCTTTCTATGGTGCTGTCTGGAAGAAGCTATAAAATGAGTTTCAGGTTTATGACGTGAAATCCTCGATCTGCTCAGATTAAAGGCCTACCTTCTGCTGACTCTAACAGAGCCAACATTTTGTCTATGAAAAGCTAAGAAAGAGCTGCAGAACCTGAGAGGAGGAAGGAACCAGGCTCTCAGCCTACTTAACAGGTGTCTATCACATGTTCTTAAATGTGTCTGTGGGTCTTTGCTGCTTATGGAAAAAAAAAATTTGCAGTGTCCTTCTTACCTCTAATGAGAGTTAATTAATATCTTCCTTGGAAAATGTTAGCTCTGTCAAGAATCATGGTCCTGATCATGATGAAAAGACATGGCTTGCCTGATCATATACAGCAGAGGAGAATCCTTCCATAGTGGCTGCAATACATGAAAGAAAAAATGCAGTTACTTGATAATCATGTCTTGTTGCACATACATCAAGAAAAGCTCTGGATGGCTGTGACTAAGAATATTGTTAAAGCCAAGTACACTGAGATTGCCTTGTTCTCTTGTCTATTGCAAAGTGAATCTTCTCCAAGGCCTCCCAAGATCCCAGTAATGTTTCAGCAGATACAATCTAGTTTTGAGTTATTTCAGTGAATAATGTAATTAGATTTGAAAACACAGTACTTTCTTATCTTTGAATAACAGAATCAGAGAATGGTTTGAGTTGAAAGGACCTTTACAGATCATCTAGCCAACCCTCCTCCTATGGGCATAATCATCTTTCCATTATCCATTTTTTTTTGTTTTTAAAATATATTACTGTATATACTCTTGAAAGTAAACAACTGTAAATCCAATTGCAAATTCCAAGAGTGAGGGCATAAACTTAAGACACTAGTTACAATGGACAAATGAAATGTTCCAGCAAAGTAGTTACCTACTCAGAATATTTGCACAATTATTTTGAAAAACAGAGAAAAGTTTAATGTCTTGAGACATGACTGTGTAACAATATCTGGTTTGTAGAAGGCTATTTATAAAAGTTTAAATAGGTATAAGTTATTACAGAAGACATCTAACAGAAAGAGCAATAGAAAAAATATATCTATTTACCCTATTCCAGTCACATTGACTTAATAAGAAAGTTAAGAAGTATGTTTAAATCCCCCAGCATTCTTAATTCATTGACCTTAGCATTGTAACTTGCCTAGAGTGCATTTGTATATCCAGGGGAGAAATCACTGAGGATATTTCTTCCCACCACTGAACATCTGTGCCTATGCTAGATTTAAAGGGAAAGAATTAATTTTGGTATTTCCAGCATCAGCAAGCAATTGTTATCTAAATTATTGTTTCCTCTTAATATAGCTTCTCATATCGAACTATTTGAGGAAAAAACATAAAAGTAGCTTTTGCTTATGTCAATCCTTTATGGAAACTGGAACTTGGACAGTTTAAAGCAATGGCTATTCCAGTGCAAAATTGTATCTCATTTACAAGAAAAAAAGTCAGGAAAAGAGGAATTATTTTTAAAAGGAGAGGAAAATAGAAAGGTGCAATGGTGATGGATTAATTTCCTCTGAACTGAGAGACAGGCTACATGCTCAGGAAAAGAGGAGCAATAAGTTCAGCACAAACAGTGGTATGTAGAACAGAACTGAAAAAAAAGTGCTCCACAGAAAGGCTTCCTTTATTCATCTGTCCTGCTGGAGAGTTCTTGTATGATCCAGAGATCAATGTGTATTAAGAGCAGCTTTCTGGGCTAGGTTGCTGAGATATTATGTTTAGCCAGTGCCAACCTAAACTTCTGAAGTTATTCTGCAACCTAACGATAAAAACTATAATTGCACATATTTTTAGCATCTTTTGTTTTCCATACAAAAGGAACAAAAAATTCAGTTGTGGATAAACAACTTTTTATCAGGCATCTGCATTGACAAAAAAGCCATTATATGGGCAGCCAGAATCTTTCAACTTCAAGTGAATGATCTGTTTTACCTATATCTTAGTCCTTCACGACATCTTACTATGTGGGGTGTGACAGAAAGGCTTCATGTCTGTGTCCTGTTGCAACGCTAAGGAGTCACCAAAAAATCACTTTTGTTTAATACTAGGCAATAAGTTTGGTATCAGATTTGGAAAAATAATCTTCTCCCTAAATTTAGCCCAGCTCTTTCTTTGCTTTTCTGCAGCACTTCAGCTTCTCCAGTTGAGCCAAGTCATCTCTAGTTCTGAATGAGTAGATAAGCAGCTGTCATATTTCCTTCTGCAATTCACAAGAAACAGGTGCATCCAGAAGTGAAGCAGAATCTAAGTGCCATTTTATCTCCCCTTTGGGTACATATTCATGATAGTAAAAGTGCCACACACTGCTACTGACTGTGTTTATTACAGTAATGTCTTGACACATCAACAAACCTTCATTGGGCTAAGCCAAACTTCCCATGTGCTACATGTGAGTCAGAATTTTATCAACTCTACTTTTATTGTGATCCCTTGATGCTGTGCTATTAACAGGAGTTAACAAGTAATGGAAAACTATTATGACTATTAAAGTATGTAGAGGAATAGTAGCCAACTCATGCTTATGCATATGCCAGAAACTAGAACACACATTTTTTCCAGTTCACAAACACTTGAGAAAGGAATTTTGGCCCTGGCCTTCTTGGGAAAAATCAAATGCCTGAAGGACACTTAGTTCCAGCAATGGTGAAGTTTTTTTCTTGGTTTCGGAAGGCAAAATTGAAAAATGTAATTTTTAAAGGGAAAAAAATTCAATAATTTAATTTATGTTTTGAAAAACACACACATTTCAGGTAACTTATTTTCAGCCAAATACTGAAGCCATTTTTCTAAACTTGCCCAGGAAAACTTATTGAAGTCAATAGAAGTTTTGCTTAGTAAGGACTGCAGGATTTGTTTCTAAGAGCCATCAAAATAATGTGTTCATTACTGAAGCAGTAGCAAAATAAGCAGTCACTATGAATCATCCAAAATAACAGTTTCCTTTAAAGACTAGACATTCAGGCAGATAATTCCATCAGATCTTGGTGGACTTGGATAGAGTAGTCTTTGGAAGGCATTTGATAGGCTACAAGAAGCATACAGGAACCTTAGAAAAAGACAAGGCAAAGCATGAACTTCTCATTTGAGGTAAGATGTGTGCTGTAACTCTAAGTGTGAGGGGATATTAAGGACAGTGGGAAGTTTCTGCCAGAATGCAAGCAGAGTGGATTTCTGGAAAGAAACATGTTTTCACCAAAAGAAAAGGGAAAAAATAAACAAGGTGGAAAAAGAAGCCAATGCTTTCCACTGAAAGAAAGAAAAACTATCAAAGGGAAAGAAGAGCTAAAAGAAGAGTTGCTTTGCAGACTTGTCACTTCCTATTACCCTTTTTGTTTGATGGACTCAAAACCATGGATTTACTTTTACTTCTGTATTTAAAAGTTATATTAATTTGCTCTTCTTTATTCATGTGCTTGCTCTTAAATTCTGCTTGCTTTCATGTTTCCATTGCCTCTCCTCCTACTAAAAGAGCATGTATGGATATGGATTTCATATAGAAGAGGTTTTAAAACACTTATTTTACTTTACAACCCTCTCAAGAGACTAGGGATAAAGGTGAGTTTTAGAAGAAAACTATATTCTAGCAAATAGTCTACTTTGTCTGATATTTGGTGTCTGACATCTGGGAGTTTAAAGATGCATTTGAGGAAAGCACTGAAACTCCCATTCTTTGACAACATGCCCAGAGGAAAACGCATTTTCTAATATTTGTTTATTTACCAAAGTTGTTTTTTCCTTTGAGTCATTCCTTACACTGGCATGTGTTAGCTTTTCCTCTTCATTTGCTGAGTACCTGATTTATGACTGGAGCTGCTAGTCTTCATCACTGTACAGTACAGATAGTCTGGAAATAATTTGTCCTGCTTCTTGTGTCTCCTATATCCCTTGTTTAGGAAAGCATCAAAATTCTGGCCCAAATGTGTTCTATTGTAAACAAGCAAAATTCAAAAACATTCCTTTGCCAATGCCATTTAAAATAAATATATAAATATAAAAGCATTCAGAAAAAAAAATATTTTATAGAAGTAAAATCAACTACCAAAACTTAAAAAGCAAATAAACAAAGTATGTTTATTTTCATAGACTCGGCACTTGAGAATCCTAGAATCATGGAATATTCAGAGTTGGAAGGGACCCACAACAACCATCACGTCCAGCCCTTGAACTCTCATGTTATTTTCTAAATATTATTAAAAGCACAACTGGTTTCTTCCATAATCTCACATGTGATCTCTAAGACCAATCACATTTTAAATTATAAATTCAGCAAATATGTCCTGCACTATTTTTTCATGAAGAAAGATTCATCAATTTTCATATGTGGAGTCTATCAACCTGTTTTCAGTCACTGACATGCAAATGAGAGATCTGACATATTAGGAGATTTAATCTGGGCAAGTATTTTAGAGCTGAGACAAGTGCAGAACACTGAACTCAAAGCCTCTCTCCTTCAGGACCCATCTGCCCTTTAAGTAATATATTAACAGGGTGCATGCTCATTGAAGCAACCCTGAGATAGAAGGTTTATCAAAATATGAAACATACATTTCAGACACTCATGGAACTAGTCAAAATAGTCAGCGTAGGTTATGTAGTCCTTCATTGACAAGCTAGTATCATAATTTGTGTGTTTTTAAGATATACATTGTGTTTCTTTGAAGCCCCACTCTCAGCAATACACAGGTTTTGGAATTTTTTCTACCTGAGCTACAATATCAGTCAGAGGGAAATATAGAAAAAAATTCTTGTGTTTAGATAATCATCAGGCATTAGTCTCAACCCAGAGTACCAGAGTAGCTACACATGATCTGTGGTTAATGTGCTTATTCTCACAGACACTTAAAAAGCTCAGCTTTGAAACAAAAGTTTGTGTCCTGGAAATAAATATTTTCCAGTACAGGCAGATTTCAGTGATGACTATTATAGCTGGTTCAGAAAAGGGGTATAGTCATCATTCAGACACTGACTATGGTAGCTTCCTAAAAGAAACTCTCAGGGCAGTCCTGTCTAGAGTTCCCTACAATTTATCCACATCAAGAAAAGCAGTGTAATTCCAAGGTGGTGAATGGGTTTTCTGTCCATACAACAACTTTTTTTTTGATAACTATTTTATCATGGCCACTAAGAAGCATCCTCAAACCAAATGTGGGCCTTTTCTTGAGCAAATGTAAATGTTTGTTTTTTAGATGCAGGATGTAAATCAGACAGTCCTCACACAAGAAAATCCAATTGTTCTGTGACTGCAACATTCATCTGACACTAAAGTGTTCTGTCCTTGCATCAAGTCAGACAAAAAAGGACTCCACTTCTATTTTCCACTTCCTAGTATTGTCTACTGACTTACTGACTGTTCCAAGTAAGATATGTCACTCCTTGGAGCACTTACACTCCTTCACTGAATTTCCTTCTCTCAAAATATATAAAAATCCAGACAAAAGGAAAACTGCAAATATGTGATTCATAAAAAGTAGAAAGATTCAGAAACTCAGTAGCGACCATTACACAGAACATTTTCCAAGCAGCTCTTTTCAGAGCACAGTACTAGCCTTCAAAAAGACTAATCTTAAGGCAGAGTGAATAGAAAATGTTGGTCAGTTGAATCAGCTTCTCCACAGTGCCACTATCAGTTCTTCAATGTAAAAGGAATACAAGTCGACTCAGAAGGGAAGTCAGATCTGCCATGAAATGCAGGATGCTGAGTCAAGTAGTATCAATCATACTTGTTTATTGGAGGAGCTTGAGGACCGAGAAGAAATATTAATTCCTTTCCAAAAGTGCACACCCAAATAATTGGGGGAAAAAAACAAAGAAAAAAAAAGAATCCTTTTCTGGCCTTCACACTCCAAACTTGTTCCAAAGAGCTAAGAAGAAGGAGAGCATTCTCTCCTGGTCCTTCTCTGATGACAGCTTTCTAACATCTTTTTTATAGGTATAAGTTTTGCCATCCGGAAAAATCACCACTGCATAAATGCCATTGGGGAGAAAAAATTAAGGCAAATGTTTGACAGCTTTATTCCTGTTGTAAATTGTCATTATTACAGCTTCAAATAATATTTTCAAATTATTCACAAAATTATTTCTTATATATAATAATTATGAAAATGTGGATTGATTTTGAGCCAGTCCTGGGGAATAACAGCCAAGCATCATTAAATGCCATAGGAATTCCTTGAAAACCACTGAGTGTGTAGAACACTGGATTCTTTGAGTGAATGAATGAAAGATTGATAATAAGTGTATTAAATATTCATAATTTCACATTAGCAAAGATCTGCTTTAAATTTACTTTAGTTGAAAAATTACTGGTGATATTTCACAGTAGCAGAAGTTTCAATGCAAAGGGAGCACAACATTTTAATTCGAAATGTAAGTTAGAAAACTATGATTTCACTCAGTTACTTCTAGAATCAGAGTTGACCTACCACATCCAAATTCAGGTGAGGGAGGATTTATGAGTCCAGCATCTGAGAATTTTAAACCAAGCATTTTGAGAATGGTATGTTTTAAAGATTTGGGTCAGTCATTACATAATGATCTGAATGAGGGTTTTAAAAACACTTTCACCAAAAAACCCAAATAAACAAAAAAACTCACTACAAGAAAACTCTGCATTTTTGGGGCCCAGTTATTTTGATTTTGTTTGAATTTTAAATGGAATCAGTATTTGTTTTCATAAAGTGTAATGTTCACTCCCTTTTGCATTAAAATGTAATATCTACGGGTAGCACTACACTGATAAAAATCTTCCCTGACACTACCTCATCCCATTTAAATGACAGGCAGTGACCTGGACACCATTTGCCTAAGGAAGGTGAGCCAATTTTGAATTATGAAATACCATGGCAGCTTTTCAAAATACTTCCAAATAGGTAAATAAATCCCAATTATCTCTTCAATTCTAGACCTTTAATGCTTTGTGTTGCCTATCTGATCTGGAACCAGAACAAGAGTTCTGGAAGACATTATAAGAGAGGAACTATGCAGCAAAGGCACAGAGTATTACTGAGACTTAAGGGTAACTTCTGTCTGCTACTTAGCTGGATCTCTGGGGACAAGACAGCCAACATGAGGAATCACTGTCTATTTTGATTTGAGGACATAAAGGCTGTACAATGAGGCACCTCTCCTAACCACAGTCAGGATATATTTATTTACAGCTGGAATGATAATTACATGGGTGGCTCTTGTAAGATGAAGTATGATTCCTCCTTTTCACTTTAAAGTAAGGGTGATCATACTAAATCTGTTATTACAAGTGGTGTTTTCTTTTTCGTGATACTATATAAGACTCCAGCCTGCCAGCTCAGCAAAGATATCAGCAAGCACTTGTTTTGTTGACCAGATAAATACAAGTGAATTTCAGTTTTAAAACTTCAGCATTTCAAGAAAAAAAAAAAATTACTACTCCAAAGGAAGGAATACTGCTTGAGTGAGTTCTTATGCATCTTCCTCAGCTTCAGAGGATGCAGGAACTGTGTCAGAAGAAAGGTCCACTGTGGCAGTGTCCAGTCCAACCTGAGGTCCTGTTTTGCAGAGATGGAGATGTGACTTTCTATAAAGCAGCTTTTAAGAAAGTATTCTACGATTTACTACAGACTCTCAATGCTATAGTCCTTGATGTACTCTAGAAACCTATTGGTCTCAGTAGAAAAAGGAGCTTTGTTTTAATCTCTAGACATTTCTACAAACATTAAAAAAACCCAAAACAAAACATTAAAAATAACCCCTTCTATTAATTTTTATGCTTTTGTCATAAATTTTTTTTTTAAACTGATAGAAAAGAACCAAAACCATCTAAATAAGAAAAGTTCAAATTTGTGATATTTGGTAGAGGCCTGTTTCAAAGACTTACCTTTACTATCTGGCTTTCTAACATTATTTTCATGCACTGAAACCAGATCTACTAATATAAATCAGGAATTATTTCCATGTGTTTCCATATAAAATATTCTCTCTTCTCATGTTTAATAAATCTTGTTTCAAGAGATGCAAACTCCTTGCTCCTCCTTTCCTTTCTTTTTTTCACCTTCCCTTTCCTTTCCCACATTTTCATCCTTTTTTCCCCTTTCCTCCCTCTTCCTTTCTTTTTTACTTTCCTCTTATCATCTATTTCTCATTTTCTTCTTTTCACTTTCTTCTATGCTATGCCCTTTTTTCTTCCATTTAAAAAAATATTAGGCAAGGGCATAAATATATGTATAAATTAAAAATTTTAAAATTTAATTAACAGATTATTTCTGGAGGGTTTATCCTTTTAGAATTTCTTCTTTAGAATACATTACTGCTGTCCACTCTGATTTAAGAAAACAGAAGTAAAACTAGAAAAACTCTATTAGCAAAATATAGAGATATGAGGGCTCAAGTTAACATGTAAACAAACATACACACTAAATAAAATCCTAGTCTACATAACTCCAAGATCACTATAAATATTTGCACAATCTTCCTGGAAAATAAATAAAGGTTGAGATTCAGCAGTGATGAATCTCTATGCTTCTTTAAATTTAGGTCTTGAAGATATTCGTGTTTTCTTATAAAATTTTCTTTTTCTTATGTCCTGTAGATGTTACACTATACACCACAGGGAAACTTTGAAGTCAGTTGCTTGAGTATACAAGAAAAAATCAAAAGCTTGGCTACTGAAAAAACACTTTAGAACTCACAGTTTTGATACAGAAAAACAGACGAGAAATAAAGTAGAACTCCTTGTAATACATTTTTGTGTATAAACAAATCACCATGCAGAATTGACATGAAATAATCTCACAACACCTGATACTCATTCTGGGTAATAAGAAAATACAGAGGGGCACTAGATTTTGCAAATCTCTAGTTGGATTTGTTTTAGCTTGAGAGGCCGTTTGTGTACAAGCAGTCTTCTGGGTCCTAAGTTCATGTTAACATGAAAACATTACACAGCTCTATTTTTAAACAAGGCATTTCCATTCCTTTGTATGACTAAAAATGTTGAAATCTGAGGAGAAAACAAACCAGCAGTTAGCTATGGTGTGAGAGAGTCACTGTTATTTAAATTCTTAAATAGTGTCCTGTGGTGCTGCTGGTCAGTGGCATCTGGCTGGCACCCTACACTGAGCCAAGGGCACCTCTGAGAGGGGAAACACTGTAAGGAGGCACCACCTCTAAAGAACAATTGTTAAATGAAGACATAAACTTCAGCTTCATCTACCACCTAAAAAGGGATATGTCTGTAGAAGAAAATGGCTCATTTGTAAACCCTATAAACCATATGGCTGCTCAGGAGTGAATATAGTCACATTCTGGTCCCTACCATGAGAAGTGCAGGAGCAAGCAGACTTAACTGCTCATTAAAAGAAAAACATAACATTTAATGTGAAATTGAAATATTGCATGAGATGGCTTCATAATCTAGGACTTTCTAAAATATATAATGTGCATTGTTATTCCTCACTAAAAATTAACTGCCAGTTTTCTTAAGCATTTTTTCCACAAACCTGATACTTAGATTTAACAACAAGACCAAAATAATCCCATGAAATAGCTAGATTATATCCTAAGAATATAAAACTCTTCACCTTAGGGATATGAAAGAACTCTCTTTTGTCTGCTGGTCAGATTGAAACTTCAGGATATGCACTACCACTACATCTCTCCTTTAGGACTCCAGTAATCACTTCAATTTTGTGTCAGACAGGCATATTTAGTGATTTTATACAATGCTTTCCAAAAGTAAAATAACACAATACACCAAGGTATGAGGAATAAATATATAGATTCTTTCCTTTAATTCATAAATAACAGGAATGCAGCCATGTAAAACCTATTGCTATCAAAGACCACTTCCATATAGGATCACTCCTTATACATCTTTGGGGAAAATAAGAAACACATATTTATAAATTACATGTTTAGAAATTGTTGTGGAAACAAACCCACTGTAAAAGACACATCCCACAAAACCTTCTGAATTTTGTGACTAAAAATGTAAACCAGTTAAATTTTTTTTATCCATAAACACAAATAATTTTGCTCATGTATTTGCCATGTGCAAGTCTGAAGATCAGTCCTCTTATACCAGCCTAAAAAAAAGGACCCAGAAGGAGGCATCAAGCCACCTCTCTGCCTCATTGTCTGAGGCTACACCTGTGCCTAGCCAACTTTTCTGAACAAATTTTAACATCCTGAAGGCTGCTCTAACTTATACATGTTGGTGAGGTTCCAAAGGAGCTGCCTTTGTGGCCATAGCATCAGTCATGGCTCCAAGCTGACACTGGCACCAAGACAGAATACAGCTTTTCCTGGCTCTTTGCTAGAAGGCATCCCACCCACAATTTTAGAAAAATATCAGGTATCAGAGTGGTGAAAAGTATTCCTGATGGCAATATTCTGTAGTTTTCTATTTTAGCTTGTTTATAAACCTATACAAGCACTTACAGTCTGCACTAAATATGTACATTAACATGCATATGGGTAAAATGTACACTGTTAAAAAGAAAAGGGCTGGATCCTGAGACAGGAGAAAGAAAGGTTAAAAATATATTTGTATTTTTCTTTCACATTGTACAACATTGAAATTTCAGTTTGCTATTTATTTTGCTTTATTTCTCATCATCTATCCATGTTCTATGAAAGCAATGTCTATGTCCCATTAAATGGATCTTCCTTTTTCCACGGAGATGTAAATATAAGATGTAATTATAGGATTTCTTCTGTTGAAAACAGTCATACTTTACACCTTTTTCACTTGTGCCACTAGGTAGTGATTTTCTCTGTTACCCATGGATTACTCTCTTTCAAATCCATCATTTCCAACTACTCATTTGGTGGAGCACAGAAAGCTTTTTCAATCACTCCTTTTTGCTGACCATGCACATGAGGTTATGGAACTCAGCCTTGTCATCACCAGAGATTTGTTTTGGTACAGTTTTATTGTAAATTTGAAATAATGCAGTTATGGCCTTAAATTCAGATGTTTTGCTTTCAATACCACAAAACTTTTTGAAGTTTGTTTACATCACATGGGAAGAGCTCTAAGTTAAAGTAACCAAATGCTTCTTCTCTAATAAAAGTGTTCATGTAGGATATTATATCCATCCAAAATTTCAAATTATTTGTCTCCTGTCCAGACAAAGTCCTAGACAATGACATGTTCCATGAAGTTATAGAAGCAGCATCCACATGACAGGTCTCCATGCTGCTTTAATTGGTTCAGAAAACATGTTTTTCTTCTAAATAGCATGCCTCATGCTATTTTTTTTGTCAATTTTTAAAAGGAAATATAACCTTTCAGATGAAATCTTACTATAAGTCATTGAGTGGCTAAGAACTCTTCAAAAACTTGCTCCAAAGACTTGGTAAGCCCCAGACTCTTGTAAAATGTATGTAGTAAATAATTTCTGATATTGTGATTCCCACATGCATGGCACATTGTTTGTATTTTCAGTCATCTAAGGAACATGCCATGGTACTCAGTTAACAGGCCAAAGAGCCATTTCTGCAAAAACTGCACAGACACATACTTGAAGAGGAGATTCACATAGTAGAAAATTTAAGAAAAGCTTTCTAGGGGAAAATTCAAGTCAGAAAAATCAGATTTTTTCCAAATAGGGAAGTAAGTTACAGCTCAGAGCAGGGCAGGACAATCCCCTCCCTTGTCCAGCTGTGATGCTGTGCCTGATGAACCCCAGGACACACTTGGCTCTCCTGGCTGCCAGGGCACTGCTGACTCATGTTCAACTTACCATTGACCAGTAGGCCCAGGTCCCTTTCTGTGGCACTGCTTCCCAGCCTCTCATTCCCCAGCCTGTCCATACATTCATGGTTGCCTATCCCAGGTGCAGAATCCAGCACTTTCCCTTGTTAAATTTCACGTGTGCACAGCCCTCTGACTTGTCAAGGTTTTTCTGGGGGGCCTCCATGCCTTTGAGGGAGTCAACATCTTCTCCCAATTTAGTATTATCATTAAACATACCTAGTACACATTCCAGGTCTTTGTTCAAGTCATTTTCCCAAAATGGAACCTTCCAGAACCCCATAGGATCTTCTGACAGGTTGCTAGTCTCATGTCACCCCATTTTGCATTCAACCCATGAACCAGTTGCTCACTCATCACATGGTATGTTTATCCAGTTTCTACCAACTGATGTTATTGCTGAGAATTTCCACTGATACCTGAAATTTCATTCATGTTTAGGGTAAAAATCACATCTTTGGCAGTGTTAGCAAAAGGGTATCTTGCTTTGCAAACAGAATGATCAACATTTCTAAGAAAACATTATATACCTGTCTTATCCCCCACTAAAGGAAAAAGTGTGTGCTCTTTAAAATATGTCTGGTTTTTGTACCTTCTGGCTATCTAAACGATAAAGAAAAAGCCCATTTCCACCATTTGCATAAGCAGAGTATCTCTTTTAGCAGCTGATTGTTGCTAGAATAGTGTTCATCTAAGCAAAAATGTTCACTATGTAAATAAATTGTACCTCTTCCCCTTCATCCACATGTTGCTTCTAAAATGTCCCATTTTCTGGGGACATGATTGATCAGAGTTATTTGGATGAATGTGCTTGCACAGCTTTGGTACACCAGTGTGGGTTTTTTTCATCTCATGCTTGAGGGAACCATTTATTTCAAAGAGTTAAACAGCCACAGGGACCCTTGAGATGTTCTACATCCTCTAGCTGTGGTATGCACTCTGCTAAGCTTTGAAAGATAACCTATGCAGCAGTCCCTTTGAGGATATGGCTATGTAAACCATTCAGAGTTTTTTGCTACCTATACTAAAGGCCTAGTGTCTCCAGGAAAAAAAAACCTAACGATTCCTGTAATTGGAAAAAATTACTGCTAGAAAGAATCAACAACAGGAAACGACTGAAATGGATAGGTAATCCAAACACGTGCCTGAAATTCCATCATTCATAATATAATTGGTACAGATATTCTCAACAAAGCTCCACTGTTAGTCACACATACCATTGTTTACATTGTTGTGATGCTTAGATTAACACAGATATAACTGTACCTTAAGCCTAGGACATTTGTGGCATGCTGTAAGTCAATCCCCTGTCACATACCTGTTTATCTTGCTGCCTTTTAAAACAGACATGGTAATCAGCAACAAAGATGCAGATCCCATATGTCCTGAAGTCCCAGAGCTGCATGGGCTTCTTCTGGAAACTGGTATTATTAAGTGAAAAATGCATGAAATAAGCCCTTTAAACACCATAGCCAAATTATTTCCTCAGTCACTAACTGCAGCTTGGGAATCTTTACTCTGGCATCATTCCTCCGTCTCAGAAAATAGAAATTAATAACAACCCTCATGTCACTATGTGTGATGGCTCTGTGTAACTTAATATTGTGATCTCTCCCATTCAGTATATACTTGCAGCCACTTAGACACAGCAAAATATTTAGTTAAGTGTGTGCAGGAAAGATATAATTTGGACAAGGTATATGAAACTTCACATTTCCATAACTGATTTACATAGCATTTCACATCTGAAAACAAGGACTTGTCAGGCCAGCTGACCTCTGCTTCTTCATTTAAAGACAGACAACATTTCACAGCCCCACTTCACTAACTGCAACATATCAGAACACTTTATTCACTTCTAAAAGGCTCCATGGAAAGTTATCAGCTTTATCTTGACAAAGGGTATTTTTAAATCTTCCAGTTCAGACTCCTTTTCTTAACAGTCATTTGACTCACTGTAAGTTCTGATACCCATTTTTGTTGTGCACGTAAGGATTGTATCACAGTAACAGAGTAGGGACAGAGAAAAAGTGAGTCAGGGAAGGAAAACCAAACAAGGATGAAGGTAAACACTATGAGAAAAACAGATTCCTAAAAGGTTTTTTCCTGGCAGGAAAATTCAGGCATAGGTTATGTGAAGGGTTGTGGGAATCAAGGAGTTGAGGGATCTATCTGCTTCAGCTGAAGAAAAGATTTCTGGATGTAAGACATTTGCTGTTATTGGAAGATGAAGGGACAGAGTACAGAACTTCTGTAAAATGAATAGACCCAAAGGAGACTGAAACACAGCAATCCAAATAATTTAGAAAAAAAAAACAACATTGAGGGCAAACATTTCCTTTATATAACTTGGCAGGCTAGTGCTAAAAAATGAAATGTGGATCTCTGGCACTTGGCAACATCAGATGGCCAAAAAAGGCCTTGTGTGAATACTATGCAAGGCAAATGTGAGTTTTAATTCAATTTATCACAAAAATTATGAAAAGAAAGATCATCTACTCTGCCAAATTTTAAACTGTATTTCCCATCTGTTTTTCTTGGGGGTTTTGTTATTGTTGTCAATTTTTTTTAATTTTAGTAAATATTACATATCAAACACTAACAATTATTTTTCTATTTCAAAATATCATTCAAGCAACTCAGAATGTTCCTGAAAGTCTAAGAGTACATAATTCTATTCTTTTCCTTGAAGTTCATCATGCACCAAATGCACTTAAAGAAATAACAGTTAAGGAAAAAAGGTTACTATTAAGGTTTGATATAGAGAATTAAAAGCATATTTTAAAGCAAATATCAAATACTTATGTTTCCACCAAAGAACAGCTCAAAATTTATAATAGGCAATCTTTTCTTCTTTGTTTGGGCTTTTCTTGGTAAAAGAGAAGTTTGTAAAAAATTAAAAAAGATAATTATTTGAGAAATTTCTGGAAAAGAAAATGATATGTTAAACAATTTTCTACATTAATTGCTTAGCAATCGTCTACCTTCTTTTCCACCACATTTATTCCTATAAAATATTCATTTCATTTTTAGTTTAGTCAAAGGAACTTTACAAAAGTGCCTATGATGAAAAAATATGAAAGGGGGATGAGTCACAGATGTTATTTCTGCCTCTGTTCAGAATGGTGTTTTATCTAAAAATCTTCTTTTCAGCTACAAGTATTATTCAATTATGAAAGTGAAGGCCCACAGATTTCAACAGAGCAAGAAATTGGCAGATTTTACAATCTGAGACATGCAGGCTTCTGAAAAAGCTCCAATTTTCATTATAAGATCTAGGAATTTGTGTTGTTCTACTAGGCTTAATTGCTTCAATATCCAATGACAAAACCTCTTGTTTAATCTGTGCTCCCTTCACCATTCCTTTGGACCAGATGATTGTACTGAATCCCTCAAGATATATCAGCTACAGGTAGCAAATCCTGACAAATGTTCACCCTAAAGAAAGTTTGATAGGAAATTCTGGCTTTGGCAACTCAAAGGAAGGAAGCTAAAGGAACACAGGCTGAAAAGAATTACAAGGGTGTCAAGTGACCAAAATAAGGCCATTTTTAGGATCTAATGATCAGGAAACTATGGACTTATTCCTGCAGCTTTGCGCCAACTATGGGGAAAGCCTTGGAAAAGAGCAAATGGAAGAACAGTCAGTAAACCGCATTTTGAATTAAAGATAGCCAACATGGTCTCAGGAAGGGAAGGGCATGCACGCCTCACTTAGTTGCTGGAATTGTTTGAGGCTGTGCCTGCCAATACAAACATGGGGAATGCTGGGGATACTGTGCACCTGGATTTTCAGAAAACACTTGCCAGAATTCCTGACTGAGATTACTGTCTAATATGCAAAGCCATAGTCTAATTTTAAAAGGGCAAAGGTGCCCTCACAGAAGTAAAAGGCTGCCCCTTGAGCAGGAAATAAGACAAGCCCCTCTAAATTGCAGGGAGGTTTCTGATGTTAAGACTTGGCCTTATTAACAAGCTTACAAATGTTCTGTGAGATGAAATTAATATGTACCTACTCTTGGAAAGAATGAGTTATGATGAATCTTGAGGCACAAATAGAACATCATGTTATTTAGTATGAAGGCTTATTAATAATAAAGTTGCCATTTTGCTAATTTTATAAAAGCAAAAATTAAATTTCAAGGGGCACAGCTGTAATATCACACACAAAGCCACTACAAAACTTGCTAGAAATACAGAACACAGAACATAGTTTTAAGCCCAAGAGCCTCTGGAAAAAAAAAAGGTATGAGCAATTGTGAAGCTGTAAATAACTAATTGTCAATTTAGCTGCAGAACTGAACAGAAAAATCCAGATTTGAGTTTATCTGAAATGAAAGTGCAAAAATAAATTTAAGGTGAAAAAAATATTGAGGACTAGGAAAACAAACTGGCTCAATTCTTCCTAAAAGTTGCATTTCTAAATATTAGTAAAAAAAGGTAAAGGCACGAAGTCATGAAATAAGAAATTGGGAAAAAAATCTCTTGTACTGACTGTGCAATTGAAAGCACTCAGAATAAAGAAAACACATATCCCCTGCCATTTTCCTAATCCCCAGAAGTCTGACTTTAACAAATGCACTGGAAGGGATGTTTTTGAACATATTTTTTTCCATTGAAATTATTCTCCCTGAAAAAATGCATTTACATATTTATTTATTTGGAAGGGGGGGAGGGGGGTGTTAAAAAAGTGTTTCCTAATCAGCAGAGAAACATTCCGGTCCCTGATTTAATCATTATTCTATACCAAGCAAATTTAGTTAATTTAACACTGACACCTTTAGATTGGACTAGAAGTCTTTCTTTCAATCATAAAAATGTGAGGATTCTGTGCAAATCTTTTTAACAGAGAGGATATTCTGTGGTCTATTGAATGTCAGTCTTGGAGCTCTCAGCATTTTAAGTATCATAACCCCTACTGGATAAAGACTGCTGTCCAATGAAATTCCAGGTAAACTTGGGGAATCACTTCACGGGGAATCATTTCACAGTGAATCACTTCACAGATTTAATTTGTCTGGTTTTCATAAAGATCTACTCTCATTTTTCCAGTACAGCGAATATGAAACTCAAAGGGTAAAGTATTACTGTTTTAACAGAGCCTAGAGGTATGGATTTTAAAGATGAATCATAGAAGTCATTGCTTGATTTTTGCAAAATCACATGAAATTTTTTCTTTATCAATGTGTAGAATGAAGGAAAAAAAACTAGTCATGGTATTATGGTAATAGCCAGAGACAATTGTACAATAAATGAAATAACTTTTATTCTGTAATACCTTTGGAAATTATTAATTGGATTGTCCTGTACTCATTTTTGTAGGTTAAAACATCTCTTTGATTCATCAAAGAAACAAAATACTTTTGTTTCTAAAATTAAGTCCTTTCTTAAAAAAAACCCAACAACACTTGTAAGGCTTGATTCTGTAAAAATAAGTAGAGGCAACACAGGGGAGACACAGCCCTCCTTGGATTAGGAGGATTATGCTGCCATCCAGTAGGACTTCTTCACAAGGCAGGAACACTTCCATCCAGCTGTCACTACTAGTAAGCAAAGAAACAATGCACATTTCACCAAATCTGCAGCCTGATATTGAGATACTTCAAAACATCAGACAGAGGAGGGAGCTTTGTGGCGGGTGATTCAGTGTTTTGAGAGTTCTGTTCAGTAGCAACTCAGATCTTTATGTTTATTTACACAACAGGATTAAACTAAACAGGAATTTATGTCAGTATTTCATTTGCATGTTGAAGATTTCCTTGAAATCCTTCTCTCTTCTGGTCACATCCAGCCGTCTGCTTCAATATCTGCAGAAAGAAATAAGGCTATTGCCACAAAAGCTTGTGGCTTACTTCTCAAAGCAGTTTGCACAAATTCAATACTGCCTTTATCATGCCAAACCCACAAAACTAGGATGGGGTAAATCAGCAGTAGGTGTGTTGGAAACAAAGCAAATATCATGCATTGTACATTTATACTACTACTTTTTTCACATGCAATCAACTGCATGGGAATGTAAACTAACATTAAAATAACTTTTTGCAACATCAAGGGTTGTTTTTTTTTAGTTGGAACTGCTGCCTCAAATTACAGTGAATAGATTGAATGGATTAAATGGATGAATGAAGGACAAGCTGATTTTCTGTGCACCACAGAAAATACCAGTAACAATGGAATGGTATTTTGCAGAACAGAGAAATGTAGCTACATAAAGTGATACGGTATTTACTATTTGTTCATCATAAATCATGGATTAATGTAATTTTGCACCATAATTACAGTATCATACTTTAGAAAGGCATGATACTGTGATAATTTAGGCACTAATTTAAGTTTTAAGAGCCCTGGCAAACTCTATAATTTTAGAGCATCAGGTCAACAAAAGCAAAAATGGCAAAAGATGATTTTAAGAAAGGTTTTGAAAAACCTCAGTAGAATAGCTGTGAATCCAGGTTTCATTTAACACAAACCACTAAAGCCTGAGGAGAAAGGGAGTTCCTTAGGATGGCCCTGGTTTTGGCACAGTGCTTGGTGTTCAAAGAAAACAGTTGGAATATGTGTCTTCCTGTAACAAAAACTACATTGGCATAAACTTTGAAGACAGAAGAAAAACAGATGCCACATTCAGGCTCTGTCTCTCAATGGCTGGTATAATGGAATCAGACAAGGGATCATAGTTTGAATCAATCTTTACATGACATGCTGAACTCTGCCTGCAGATGAACAAATAAAGCAGAGTTAATAAAAAAAATCTGCTTGCTAAATTTGGATATTTTGTTCTTCCTTTTATATGTCTTTATCATTTAAAGTTTCCTTCATGCCATGTAACGTGGATGTAGATGGAGGAAAAAAGTGAGCAATCTTAATCTGTTGCAGTAAAACAACTCTAAGAGTATGTCTGCTTCAAAAGCTACTGTCACTATTGCTAAGATTATTATGGTAAGGTGTCTTGGATTTATATGAGGAATACAGCACTGGAATCAGCAATATTTCCAGAAGTACATAATTATTTTTAGAGATGCTCCACACAACTCCAAGAACTACTAGATTACAAAGTCTTCACTATATTTTGACATTCAAAGGTACTAAGCAAAAACATCTTGAGAAGATCCAGTGTCACACTTGCTCACAGATTTTGTATTTAATAGTTCTTAAAAACAAGTAATGAATTAAAGATACCACTACAGACCATTCAATGTCTTTCTTGTAGTTTGAAAGGATAGAAAAAGGTCAAAAGTTTTTTAAAAATCATAAATTTTCTACAAAGATAATTTTGTAGAAAGCTAATTTTCTAAAATTAGCAACTTAATTTAGAAGCACAGAACAAATAACTGAATTACAGCAAGACACTTAACAACCAGAAGTCATAAAGAATAAAAATAAAATACAAAGTCATAAACGTCATAAAATCCATCAGATTTGATGGAATGCCATGAAGCTGTGTCAGGGGAGATTTAGTTTGGACACTAGGCAAAAGTTCTTAACTCATGGGGTGGCTGGGCACTGGAATAGGCTCTGAGGAAAGTGGACACAGCACCAGCCTGACAGAGTTCAGTACGAATTTGGAGAATGCTGTCAGGCACATGGTGACATTCTTAGGGTTCTGTAGAGATCACGAAGCTCGACTCAGTGATGATTGTGGATCCCTTTCAAATCAGGACATTCTGTGATTGTATTCTGTGATTCTTTCTGTCTGAATTCAGACATAAATCCTGTGTTGAAGTAAAATACATATATATGTGTAATGTGTGATATGGATATCACATGATCTGACCTCATTACTTATCCCTTATATCAGAGGTAATTATTTATTACCTCTGAAAGTGTCTTCATCACAAGTGCACTTGTTTGGACAGGCTTCTTAAAGGCCAAATGCAGGGAGCCAACATTCAGCAACAGAACTGCTCTGAGAGGCCTAAAGCCCCAAAATTGCGCTTTCAATTCAGCAAATCCACCAATCTACATATTCCCCACCTCTGTTTTCCATTTCATGCAGTAAATGAACGCAGTTCTTACTGTACTTGAGGCAGGGAGCATACTACATCTGAAATACTTTCCAAATGCAGTCATCACCTCTTTTCAAAGAGAATTGTTCAGCTTCTGAGACAACTAAGACGCCCTGAATTACCTTCTCTGCCACCCTTGGCTTCTGTGTAAGAGTAAGTAGGATTGACACAAAAAACCTCTGATAGGCATTAATCCCCTGTTGACAGAACTGTCATACTCAGTCAAGTATATTTGATGCAGATAACGATTTAGGCTCTGTAAAATACCAATGTTGATAGTTACAATTTTTAGCTGTCAGATTATATTCCTCTACCAGCAATCTGTTTTCTACTAAAAATGTTAACGGTTCTCTGAACTATAAAGAGAAAAAAGTGAAACAGGAAGATACCACGGACAAAGCTGTAATTACAGAAGGTCCTGGTGACAACAGCAAGCTCTGGAACCTTGCCCTTCTGGTTAATTACGATGTCATCATCCGCTCAATGCTCAGTGTTTATAGGGCTTTACTTCAGGGCCTATCATTTATTCTATATATTAACATCTAGAACTATAACCATGATATAACCTAGTCATTGGAAAAGGCCACAAACCCTGCTATGGTATGTCTCAATGCCAGTGCTGCAGCTTTACTGCATCTGAGACAGAACCACAAAAAACACATGGGTTTTAAAACTGAGGAAAGTCAGAAAAGCACTGCTAACTGGAGGTGCTTTGATGCAACTGATAGCTCTGTACTTGTGCTGTGCACTTTAAAACGTGTCTGCAAAGGATGCTAACTAATTAACTAGCCCATATCCACTCCACAGCAGGCAAGTCATCCTACTGGAGATACGTCTCATTTAGAATATTAAAATGTATGGACTGAGGCTTAGATGTTAGGTTTTAGTTCCTTTTTTCCCATGTGCAAAACCAGAAACAGATGTGGAATATCTGTTTATGATTTCTACTGCAGTGTATAGACCAGGAGGAGCTCCACTGAGTAAAGCCAGATTACATATAAATTATTTGCCTTGTAAATATTGCAGAGGATGTGGAATTAGAGCCCTGGAAGTTGTTTCAGACCACAAGATCTCCCCCTCTCTCTCTCTAATGTCTCAATAACAAACCTCTCATATCTCTATTTCCAAAACGGAAGACATTATTCCCAGTCAGACCTAACCCTGCCCAGAAGCAAACAAATGTTTTTAAAGCTTAAAAACCATGGCTTTTTTGTTCAAAGTCTCCCACGACTGTGTTATCTAGCCCATTACTAGAGAAAATGGTATTTAAAAAGAAGTATAGTACTGGAAATTCAAGTTCTTGCATTTGACAGAAAATTTGCTACTTCCCTTGAGATTCTTTCAAGATCCAAGATCTTGAAGGTGCCATATTGTGCTCTACACTATAAACTAGCGAACCTCTAAATAAAGTAATATCTTACTGCTAGTAAATAGACAGGAAAACCTCTCAACACCAATATATATATTATTCATATACAGGCTAATATGGGTACCACTTTTAAAAGTCTAGGTATGCTCTTGAATAAATGTATTGAGGCAAACCCTTCTCTGCCTGGATCCTCCTGTGCATAGACAGAACATTTATTTTTCCTCCTGCCTTTTGAAATTTACACTTGAAATATTTTAAAATTATTATGTCAGGAATAAAGTCCTGGAAGGGCGGTTTCCTCTCAGGTGTTTCCCACTTGATACTCGGGCAGATAGAGGAAAGGTGCTCGGAGCTGCCTTGCACAACCATCTCTGAATTACCTGGGCTGAGAGCCACCCCTGGGAGGGTCCACAGGCGGGATGTCCGAGCACCAGCTGAGCCAGCCGTGCGAGCGGAGCCCGCTGGCTGAACCGGCCCTGCGGGATTCCAGGGGCTGCATTGGCTGTGGGGATTCCAGGGGCTGTATGGAACGAGGGGTTCCAGGGGCTGTATGGAACGAGGGGTTCCAGGGGCTGTATGGGCTGCGGGATTCCAGGGGCTGTATGGGCTGTGGGGCTCCACGGGCTGTATGGGCTGCGGGATTCCAGGGGCTGTATGGGCTGAAGGGTTCCAGGGGCTGTATGGGCTGCGGGACTCCAGGGGCTGTATGGGCTGCGGGACTCCAGGGGCTGTATGGGCTGAAGGGTTCCAGGGGCTGTATGGTCTGCGGGATTCCAGGGGCTGTATGGGCTGAGGGGTTCCAGGGGCTGTATGGGCTGAGGGGTTCCAGGGGCTGTATGGGCTGAGGGGTTCCAGGGGCTGTATGGGCTGCGGGGTTCCAGGGGCTGTATGGGCTGAAGGGTTCCAGGGGCTGTATGGGCTGAAGGGTTCCAGGGGCTGTATGGGCTGAGGGGTTCCAGGGGCTGTATGGGCTGCGGGATTCCAGGGGCTGTATGCTTTCCAGGGGCTGTATGGGCTGCGGGGCTCCAGGGCTGTATGGGCTGAAGGGTTCCAGGGGCTGTATGGGCTGAAGGGTTCCAGGGGCTGTATGGGCTGCGGGGCTCCAGGGCTGTATGGGCTGAAGGGTTCCAGGGGCTGTATGGGCTGCGGGGCTCCAGGGCTGTACGGCCACGCGAGTCCCCTCAGGCCCCGCGGCGGGCGGGGCGCGGGCGCCCTCTGCTGTCCGGCCGCCGAAGGCCCGGGACAACGAGACCCGGGACACGGGCGCCGCACGGGCCGGCCATGAGCGGGGCCGTCGGGGCAGTCGGGAGTTGGCAAACAAAAACTACCAGGACCTACCCGATAAGATACATATATAAAGGGTACAGCTGTTATAAGTAAGAGGCGAGAATGCCACTGCAGTGTTAAAAATGTATGGGCGCGCGGACCATCCTTCTGCCCGCTCAGCGGCGCCGCCAGGGCGGCCCCTCAGCCCCGCAGCGCTCGGCTCTCCCTGCTCTCTTACCTTGCAGGTGAGAGCATCGGCCTCAAAGCATGACATCCCAGCAGTAAAAGTATTAAAGCAATCAGGTCTTCTAGGTCTTCTGCTTCTTCCGTACCAGAAAGGAGCCTGAGGGAATACAAGATTACCACATTTCGCCTTAACCGGGCCAAGCCAAACGCGGGCTGGCCGAGCAGCTCCTGCGAGTCCTTGGCTGCCAGAGACTCTGGCTTTCTCCCTGCCCTTGGTCCGGCAAGTCATCCCGGGAAATGCCAGCACTTGGCTCGGGCAGTCCCTTGTTTAGATGTTTTCTTGATAAAGGGAAGACCAGACAAGCAGAATGCTTATGCTAAATATATTTTTGTTTACAACTCTGTCCACTTCAGTGAGGTGGAGATAGTAGGTGGACAGTATCCTGTGTTAAATGAGTATAGAATGAAAATAAACAGCCTACAACCTTCAATCCAGTTTTAAGAATAAGAATATTTATGAGACTGTGACATTTATGAACCTAAAGAATATTTATGACATTAACCAAAATCAACTAACAGATCACTTTAGGAAGGCTATATCTGGGTAGTGAAAATCCTGGAACTTTTCAAAAAGAGAACGAAATTCTTTCGTTGTATCCATTGTCTTAAATAAACAGCACACTAAAATGAGGCTTCAAATTAAACACCATCATTTTAATGGTTTTCAACAGAAGGAAAGGGAAAACATTGGTGAAATTAACCTGACAGATGAGGTAGCAGAGCTGCAATTTTAAAAGTAATATCCTTCCACGGGATCCAAGAAAAATGAAACAATCCTGTGTTTTTCTGTAGGCTCCTTATTTTATTTTCTGTTGCTTTGACTGGCAAGCCCAAATATTTTAGCATGAATTTTATTACTGAGGAAAACAACATGATTATTTAATGAAGATTACGTCGGAGATGCATCTCATACCTCTAATAGCATAATATTAACTTAAGAAAAAAGTTTATCCAGCTGTTCTTATTAAAAGCTCAGTAGACCAACAAGAAAATTGTAGCTATGTTGTTTTTTTCCCAGTGTTTTTCTGAAATGAGTATTCACAGAAATTAAAATTTTTGCAAAGTATTTTTCCTTTACTAAATGTAAAATTGCTGATGAAGATTCAAGGGAAAAATGTAGACACTGGTCTCTTTCTATAGAAGTAGAGCTATATTTGTGTCACTATTTTCCTGTTTTCCCTATTGATTGTTATTGTGATGTGAAATGTTATTGGACCCCATGAACAGAATACTGGTGACAAAAAGGAAAGGAAATTACAGAAATGTGTATTTCTGATTAATTTGAAAATATTTTGAAAATATTGAAAATATTTTCCTTCTGCATTTGCTGTGTGAATTCACACACTTGTTCTTTACATTCCAAGTACCTTTACTTACATTTCAGTCTACCAGAAGGACTGAAATGCAAATTTAGTCTAAACCTCTGAATGACCCTTTTTAAAATACCAATCTGTTGAACAGTGTCACAGACTTGCCTGGAGGTTGCCATCAAGGATAGCAAATCTCTTGGGAAGCCTGAAATGCAGGACACTTGCCACAGTAAAGACTATTTAAGATTGTTCTGATTTGTGTACATGTAATGATCATTAGAGCAGTTTCAGTGATAGTTTACTAAAAAAGAAGGAGTGAGTACTCAGAAGGAGTGAGCACCCTACTTGTTCCCTGACAGCATTACCTGGAGTTACCTAAACACCAGAGTGTGGTTCCATCAATAACTTCATTGTTACAGGCAGGGAGTAAAAATAATTGTTTTTCTTTCCTATGTAGTCAAAGCATAGAAAGGAATCTGATTACTTCTTCATAGTGGATGCAGTCCTTTTTCCCTACTAAAACCAGCAATGCAAATGTTTGCTACAACAGAAAATGCGTTATGGGGTTTTATAATAGCTGCCCACTTCTCACTTAACAGAAATAAAGTTATCATAATTCCATATAAGCAGCCTTTCAGTCATAAGTCATATTCTAGTTAAGGCTGACCAGTATCGAATTTGATCTGTGAGAGGAATCCAATGTAACTGGCAGAATTTTCCCAAGAATAATCAATAAGGATTTATGTTAAAAAATACATGGGGTAGATGTCATCTGCTGGGAAACACAACTGAGAAAAAGTAAGAACAGGAAATACCTGAACTGCAGGTCCCACGTGACAAAAGAGCAACATTAAAGAAAGTTTTTCTTGGCCTTCATTAAACAGATGCTTTTTCCAAAAGATATTCCTTAATTAAAAGAAAAATACTGGTATTCACTTGATTTAAAAGAAAATAAATCATAACTGATATACTACAGACAACTTGTTTTCAGGTTTGAATCATCTACTTCATGCAAGTAGATAATATGATCCTTTTAACCAGTATAGTAAAGCTCCTTAGCATCGAGAATATTTCATCAAAGAGCAACTTCAGTAACCTTAGAGGCTTTTTGATCCATGTTTCTGATTTAGGCTGAATTTGTTTAGTGAAGATTGAAATTTTGTGGGCTCTGCTCAAAGAGAACATAACATTATGCATCCCACACACAGGGATTCATGCAAAAATAGATATGGTTACTTCAGACTAAATACTTCAATTCCAAACATTAGAGAACAAAATTAAGTACTTGTGCTCACACTTTCAACAGGAAAAGAAGAAATAATCACAGTTTACAGGAGGGTCTCTCTGCACCTGCAGTTCAGTTACTGCAGTCCATCATCTCCATTGCCTTTGAAAGTACACTATTTAAAAAATGTTGAGCCACACTTACGAAGAACTCCGAGTGCTTCCTGTGCTGTCTCCTTGCCTCAGTCTCAACCAAGACTGGAATCTAATAACTCGGAACTAGTGATTTCCTGGCAGAATATTATATTTCAGCTTACAATCATTCTTTCTGGGAATTGAGGTAGTGCTGTGGAGAGCACTGAATCCCTAAATGTGCAGGCCGAATTAGATTTACTCTAATCCAATGTTTAAAAACAATATTTACCTTACTTTAGTGGAATTTTAGCCATTTCCTTTATTACTTTGATAATACTTTAGAGATAGTTCTAAACCTGGATGGGAAGGAAGTACAAAAAGTCTCAGGAAAAGCTAAAGAAGTCTATATAAACATTATTTTTTCCAGCATTCTGATATATGCCTGTTTATATTTATACATGTATATAATACATAATCTATTATGAAGAAATAGCTTACTTCAAATATTTGTATAAAGCATGTTGGCACCAGGGATTGCCTACTACTTGACATAATCTGTTCTGATTATTGAAAAAGTGTTGGTGCTGCCTAATGTACTGTCAATAAGAAGGCAACCACAGTATTAATTTTCTAGGCTTTAGCACTCCAAATCTCCTTCTCAAGAGACAACACAAGATGCATTCCTATTTTTGTACTCTTATAATAGATCAATGTATATCTAGCAAGCACCAACTCACTTCCACCAGTCCTGAAACTGTTAGACTGGATGCAGCTTGGAGATTTATGATTACCACTGTAAGGACCAAAGTTTGTTGTCACCATGTCTGGTTAACACAGGCAATTATTAAAAGGAAGGAGAAAACTATTTGTACCAGAACTTGGACCCTTTAATAACTCAGAGTTCTATGTTTAGAACAGAACAAGGAATTACAACACACAATATTTTGAGGCTTTATTTCCAGTCATTTTATTCCATTCAGGATTTCAAATAGAAATCCTAAGCTGCCACAGGTTTTGTTTTTGCATGAACAGTTCTTCCACAAACAGGGCAGAAATTACTTTCAGACAGGAATCATTATTTAAATAACACATGATTCCACCCAGTTACAAATACTGGCAGTGCAAGAAAATTAAATTGGGGGGGGAAGAATTGGCATATTTCGTCAGTTCAAAGAATTATGAAATAAAGTTCTAGAGGATCTGCAAACCCAAAACACCACAAAGGTCGCTTATCCATAGCTATTTATTCTGCTAGGCTTAATGACAAGTTTTGCAAGCAAACCATGTGGTAAGAGTTTCATCCTGAAGAAATGAAAATAACAATAGTAAAACTCAGCAGTTATATAAAATCATATATGTTTAAAGAGATATACAATTTAAGTGATGAAGCTTTTCCTCAAAGAAAAAACCCTTCAAATTGTTACTGAATGTAAAAAAGAGAGGCTGCTCAAAGTACTTGGGGTGATTCAAGTTCCCACCTTTCTCAGGGGTAAAAAAAAGTTCACAGTCATTCCTCAAAATCCAGAGAATCTTATAATCAGTCTCAAGTCTCTGTCCAACCTGGGATTCATTTTTTCTTGGCTCCTTGTTTTCAGGACTCTCACTTCTCTTCTGCAAGAGAGAAAATTAGATCCACCTTCATCCCTGTAATGCTTACTGGCCTGAATTCCCACATTGTCCCTTTGATCTTGTACTTAAAGCCTCTTTGAGGCAGTTCCCAGCCTGTCCATTTCTGTGGGCAGTATTCTTTCACAACACCTGGTTTTGGCAACCTCCTTGAGTAAAGCTGAGGACATAATTAGATACTCCATGGACCCTGGTATGTAGAAGATCTACATACCCCCTCACCAGGATGGAAGAGTAATTCTGAAATTAAAATAGTCACGGTCTCTGGGGTTTTAGAAAGTGTGAACTTTGCCTACGTTTTCTATTTGGCCACAACTTTCATGAGACATTAAGTAGCAGTGGGTCCATTAAAAACATCTTTATGTCTTCTACATAAAGAAGTGAAGATCTTCAGGAGACCTCTAAAGTGAAAGTAGGAAGACTTGACTCATCAAAACTCTTTCCTGTTAGTTAGGAAGTTTTATTCTTTTACAGACTTCAGCTTCCAATACTAGAGAGCTCTAGAAGATATAGGAATTAAGGAACATCATCAAGGAACTAAAGCCATACTTCTCAGCTCTTGATGATTTGTAATAAATCTTAACTTTTAATATAAATTAATATTAAAGTTCAGGGGAAGTTATATGGAATTTCCTTTTGTTCACTATCTTTTTAAGATACCATGGAGAGTTATGGGAGGCTTTTCTCGACTTCTGGGGAGCCAATCTATTATAAATCCTTAAACTTACATGTTAGTCTTTTTAACAGACTGTTACTTTCATTTTTCTTGTGCTTCAGCATTTCCTGATACCATCAGAGACCACAGGTGGAGTGTTGAAATAAAGCAAGAAAGATTTTTCTCCTGATGAGTTGTCCAGACAGACATAAGTAAAGAGATGAGCAGCTACCCATATCCTAGGTATGGGGTTCCATTGTTATATTACCCAACACAGGGGAAGATCATCCAATCTGTTTAATTAACTTTAGTACTTACAGTTAATGCTAATAATTTTTCTCCACCTCAATACATGTGACCTGTGGAATTCTTTTAAAAGAAAAGAATCATTAGAATACTCTGAGTAATATTCTAGGGAAAAAAAGGGAAAAAAAATAAAATTAAGAAACAAGTACCCATAAAAGGATGGAACAATAGGGTGAAGGAATAGGTCACCCAGCCTTTTTTGACCAAAAGATCTACCCAAATGTTAAAACTACCCCTTCTTTATATGGAGGGTGGCAGAACACTGGAACAGGCTGCCCAGGAAGGTCATGGAGTCTCCGTGTCTGGGAACATACTAAACCCACCTGGACATCTTCCTGTGTCACCTGCCCTAGGTGACCCTGCCTTTGCAGAGGTCCCTTCCAAACCTCTGTGATAATGCAGTATCTGAAATACAAGTGTACCTTTTTTTCTGTCTCACAGGTTTTTCTCCCTTAGTCCCAGTGCAAGTATGTCTTCCAAACCATCTGGAAGGCTGAGAAACAGCTGACAAAGTGAGTTTTGTTTTCTGCATAAAATATTTAAGAAAAAATGGTTTCGTTTCCATTTATTTCCTTCATGCAAAGCAAAGATAGATAACCATCCTTCAAAAAATTCCAGCTGTGTTAGTTTGAAGGTCATTTTTTGAAAACTATGTCTAGTATGTATCTTGTATGCTTCTATACACAATTATTACTTTCCTTGGTTTTGTTAGCATGTCCTAACTATCAACCGCAACTTCTGTTTTGCTTGGCAAGCCTCCCAACAGTCAACAGATGTTTTCTCCCTCCTATTTCTTCCCTGAGCAAATGACTTCCAAATGATATCATCTCTCCTTGAGCATAGGGTGACTCCTTTTGTCCCGCGGGGTCTCTTCTGAGCCCTAGTGTTTAGAAACTTGGTAAACAAAAAGGACCCCTTTTCTGAGACAGTGCAAGCTTTGTGTCTACAAAATTATACTATGGACCACCAAGGCAAACAGATAGTATAGCCAACCAGGCTTATCTCTAAAGTGTTGGAAGACAAGTGTCTTAGTTATGAAAATCTGCAATTCACAATGAGTTTGTACGGCATGCTTCTCTGCCCAATAAAATAGATTCCATTTACCTGCTGGAAAGCTTTATTTCATAAGTGATTTGGTGTTTACCATACACTGTCTTAAAATTGCCAGTAAGAACCACTAAGATTCAAAGAATATGCATAGATCATCTGATACTACTTCCTTTTGCAATTTCTTTAGTGGAGGTAACATGATATGGCAAGAAAATCTAAAACTGTCAAGCTTGGACTGAATTGAAATATCACAGTTAAGAACCCTGGACATCTTTTAAGACTCAACTGAGCTCTCTTTATTCACCTGGAAATCCCAGTTAGTTAAAAGTACAATTTTGCAACCTCTGTGTTTGAAATATGTATTTGGTAAAGTACAGAAGATATAATTTCAGGAAAGGACATAATTATTAGAATTTGAAAAGCACATATTTCAACGTACATTTGAGCAATAAGCATCTCAGTTGGGTAGGGCATGGTGCTAATAATGCCAGGGGCATGGGTTTGATCCCCATGGGACATTCACTTAACAGTTGGACTCAATGATCTCTCTGGGGCCCTTCCAACTCAGGATATTCTATGATTTCTCTGATTTCTGTGACTTCTGTGTCTCCAAGAAATTTGCGGTTCTGAAATTGTGATTTGCAAAATGAGTACACAGGAGAAAGGAATTAGTGAAGAAAGAAGGATTCTGTATATCTTCTCTTACTCTCCTAGTTTGCCAGCACAAAGAGTTATGGCTGTCCATTCTCTTACATAAAGTTACTCTTCCAGGCCATCTGGCATTAGCAGGACTGCTTATAACCCTTCTCAGAACTGCCCTCTCCCTGTGCAACATGCATCCTCTGGCCTGAAGGTCCAAGTGTTCAACGTAAATCTTAGACAAAATGAGGAGAAACCCTTCTTCCAAGATTATCCATTGCCTGAGATTGTCTACAATGGTGCAATGCTACCATTTCAGCTGGTAGGGTCTTTCTGTCTCTGAAGAGTTGCTGTTTGCAACTCAAATACAAAACTAATCCCTAGCAGATACACTCAGACATTATATTTTACTTTATTTTTAAAACCCTTTACTGACATTGGCAAATCCTAGCCACAGTCCTGTGAGTGAGTGATTGACATATTATGAAACCAGAAGAAGGTGCAGAAAAATAAAAAAAAATATTTATCCAGACCACTGAGACAGACAGCATTTCAGATTTAAAGTAAGAAGCAGAAATTCCTGAATGTCAACTGCATAATCAAGTACAGATTCTCATCAAATAATACATAGAGAATCCAAAGACAAAAGATCAATAGAGACTTACTGCAGGCTCAGGAATAGCAGATGTTTTTCTAAGACCGCAAACTCTGAGTTGTTATCAGAAACCTTGGCCTGGTTGCTTCCTTTACCCACACCTAAGATGTGGAAAACCAGTCTGGCAGCTTCCAAACCAGTGTTGGTTTGGCAAAAGCTCATTCTGTGGTGTTGAGTGGTCCTCACAAACAGCAACTGTCTGACCATCCTTCCCTTGGCAGTGGGAGCAGCAATCCCTCTCTCTAAGGTCTTTCACTATAACAGATTTCCTGGACATCTGCTTCCTGTGGCAGGACCCTTCCCTGAGACAGCAAAATTCATGTTCTTCAACATTACTGAGAAGCACTGGGCCAGTTCTGCTTGAGAATCACAATTTTTTATGACCAGTAAGGGGTTACTTTCAAAATCATTACTATTACAAAGGCCATATATTTTTAATCCTGAAAGCACCAATGTAAGGAAAACCACAAGGTGCCAAGGCTTAGTAGCTAATAAGCTGATTCACTGTCTCCACCTTTCACTATGGTAGAAATCTTAGACTCCCAGCTTTACAGCTCTTCAGGGACCTCCGACACATCTTTGAGATTTGTGTCAAAATTAAACAAAAAAAATTTGTGAGCATGGACCACCTACACAGAGCTAAACCATTTAAAATTAAGTACTTTTCTGATTATGCAGTGTTAAAATTCTTACTGTTAATACAGTTTAGCTTCTTCTGGATTGCAAATTCTCTATTTTATTTAGCATGTAAAGCTAAAGCCTGGAATCAGGCAAGCTATTTTTCACTATAAGCAATGGCTCTTCCATTTAATATACACTAGAAATCATCTCTTGGCAAGATTCTCCTCCATCATTAGATTTTGTTCTCATAACAGATCTGTTGGATTTGAAACAAAAATGTGGTTCTCTAACCACAAAAATCCAACAAGGAGCACAAAGTAAAAGAATCCTTAAAAGGCTCCTGTTTTTGGTTTTCATTTTAAATATAGTATTAGTAAAGCACTTTTAAAATTAGATGTATCAGAAATCTACAAACAGAGTACCTAATATAAATGGAATGCAGCTTAAAAAATCACAAGTGTTCATATACAGCTACTTTAAAAGTATAATTTTGAATGTCAAAATTACAAGGATGAGGGGAAAAGTTATATATCCTAATTCCTTCTCATCTCCTATTTGTAGAAAGTGCTGGCATAAGCTTTGAAAGCTTTGGTGAATTAATTCTTTAGTTAATTAATTAATAAATTCCATTAAACGAACTGGAAATTTTACTAAAATTTTGGGCTAATGTCTAATAAAATAATGGATCTCAGTAAAGTGAAATTACCATCCTTCTAAAGATAAATTATATATTTTATTGTGACTGATCAGACTTCAAGTATAAAACCCCCTTCACATTAGTTTCTAAATGAGTTTAGGGTTCCTATGGTACTTCCTCAACTGTTTGTTATGAACATGAAGTGTTTCCACCTCAGTCACTAAATCACATTGAATTGCCATTGTTCTTGATAATCCATTGGCATATGTTTCATTATGTTATATTCTAGAAGAAAATTACTGAGAAAGACACAATGTTTTCTACAAATGCATGTTTGATGAATGCTTTTTGGCAAATCAGATAACAATCCCAGGAATTTTGATAGCTTCTTTTCATTCCATGACATTCAAAGATTGCTTTCTTATCATCTGGGGACATTTCTATAAAGTGCATAGTCACACAAATTCATATTTCTGAGCTCACTGACTTTAACAGAGCTATACAAAACAAAAACAATAGCCTCTTTTTGCTAATAAAATGCTAACAGATAAAAGAAAGAGTCATATGAAGTAAAAAAAATCACTGATTCAAACTGTACCCCACAGTCTGAATTTGTCCTCTGCAGTGCTTTCCTTATCTACTTGGCCAACAAGTATGAAATAGTGGAAGACTTGTGGGACAGTCATGATGACATTTCAACACCCCTATTCCACAGAAAATGCATCTCATTCATAGAAGAAAACCATGAAGATAGCTAGGCTCAGAATTTGCTATTTATAACAATCAAAAACAGTCTTGAAAAGAAGTGCTGATTATTGTGACAAAAAAAATAAAAATATATATATATAATTGGTGTTGTTCCAGATACATGCTCCATTTAGCTTTTTCTCAGGCAGAGGTTTTCTTAATTAGAAGATTTCATTGCCCACGTAACTGCTTTATTTCTTCCAATTTCTGCCTTTCATAGGCTATCAAAAATGCAGAGCAATGGCACTCTGCCATGCATCTCAGCATACCACTTCCCCATCTCCAAATCAGGTGCCTCTCCAGACTGAACTGAAGCTTTTCTCTGTTGCCCACCTAGACTTAATTCTGAAGGAAATCCAAGCCTGTGAGTAACGAGATGTGCAACTGCATCTGACTGCAACACAGAATCAAAATCCTGCTTGAGCATGCATCCATCACTAGCTTAATGTGTGACAAGAGGTCCTGGACCTCTTTCATAGTGGCTCTGTAGCTGCTGTCTCTCACAGATGCCTCTTGCAGAGATCAGACAGATCCTGTCAGATCCTGTTCTGGAGACCATTTGTCACAATCCCCTAAAATCTCGTCAGCAATACAAATTCAATTACCACTCATGGTGCCATTAATTTCCCTATTTCTTATCATAAACAAGCATTGAGCTTTCTTTTTAATAGGTAGTCTTGGCTATTAAATCAAGTTCACCATGATTGAACCAGTTCTGAATAATCTTTCACCATGTTCTCACTGCAGATAAATGCTATTTCATGTCTGATTAAGATGCCCAAATTAGACTTCACCTTTCCTGATGACTAGAATTTTTGCAGCTTAATATCTGCTATCAGAAATTAATATCTTTCTTTTTTTCTGGATCCAGAATAGTTCTGCTTCCCAGTTATTTATAGGTTGCTTATTCTATTTATTCACTCTCTGAAAAAAACATTTTTGCTTGCTCACATTATCCAGCAGCTTCATTGTGTGCTCTGTAGTCCTCAAATTGTGAAATATATAATAAAAAATAATTCTGCATTATTTTTTATTATTTTTATTAAGCGCAACCAAGCACTCCTCAACTGTCCTAGATTTTTAAATCAGAAATCTATTACGATTTTGTCAATGAGCTTTGGAACTCACTTTCTTGGCCAATCTGTTCTAGAATCTTGCATTGATCACCTACAGGCTTTGAAATCTCACAAAATGCATTGGTTTATATCCGATGCCATATCAGACCTTTTCATAATAATTTCCCATGTCACCATCGCCACTTCTGCTATAAGAAAAGCTGGAGTAGCAACTAAACAAGGTTAGAAGACATTTTAGAAAACAGTCCAATGTGCACTTTAACAAGACACACTGCCCTAGAAAAGGGAACACAATTGGTGAGTTACACCTATACAGCTCAGCAACACCAAAACCACCAAAAGACATCAATGACAGAGGCAGACTTATGCACAGCTTTCTCTGTCTACTCCCATACTCAGTCCTCTTCCATGAGCACTTTCAAGACAGAACTTCAGTGTCTACAGAAACTGCAGATTTGCAAATGCCCAAGAATCATCTAGCTGAAGTTCAGCCAAACACACATGTGCCTTTTGGACTAAGCACATAACCACAAAATTAAATCTTTGACCCTTTCCACATAAGTATACACATATACAGCTCTCAAGATTATTATCTACTCTTTTTACCTTTCTACATTTCACAGTTTTAGGATACATTTGGTTTCTTGGAAAGCATCTTACTGAATATCTACATCGTAAACAAACCTGAAGAAAATGTAAGGCTTAATTTTATTTTTAGGGACAACCAATAGAAGGCATACAAACATGCTTTCTTCAGTATTGACACGGGTGCCTAAACTGAGGGAACAAAAACTGTAAGAAATTTTCCAGACGGACCAAAACGCCCTGTTACTTGTTTAGAATCTCACAACACAAACACTTCAGGTCTAACAGCTGCCAGAATGGGTGTGTTTCTGTGTGGTGCACGCATACATGTGTGTATCTCTCTCTTTTTCATGCTCTGTCTTTTCCTATTTTTGTAGAGTCTGCTCTCTGGCTTTACTTTTTTACAGCAGTTTTTGCCAATCCAAAATATGTAGACACTAAGTTAAATCACTCATTTTGTTTATGTGGCAACAAGTTCAGACTTCTTGCCGAAAAATGTTCTTGGCTTTGGACAAAGCAGGCTTTGAGATGCTTCCATCTGTTTTGAATACACCACAAATCGTAGTATGGAAACCATTGCTCTCAAATGGTAGCCAATTTTCTGAATAAACCTATATTAAAAAAAAAAAAAAAAAAAAAAAAAAAAAAAAAAAAAGAAGAAGAAGAAAGTATGATTCAACTGCAGACTATTTTCATATTTTTAAATCATTTAATTTCAAAGGAATCCAATCCTTATATGGAAGAACTTTAAATACTTATGAATTTTCTTGCTGGGAAGAGGTAAGTAAGTGAGTAACAAAAATTTGTTCTTTTAAATTCATGAATTGGTATTATCAATGAGGGGAAAAGCTTTAGGCTCTCGATGTTTTTATTGGGTATTTTTCATAATGGGGCTGGAACATTGTTGCAAAGGTAAACTTTCAATCTAGCAGCAGCGTCGCTTCTTTCTATGTTCTACTACTGCTTGGAGAATTTGAGATAATTTGTGAGTCAACAGTATACACAGTCTTGGAAAAAGCAGGATATTTTGTGCTTTGCCTTTTGTCTGTTGGGAAAT